>NC_058085.1:214806659-215106659 GCF_014858855.1 Bufo gargarizans | reverse complement strand
TGCGGTTTTGCTGCGTTACCGCAGCTACAGATATTGACAAACAACATTAAAATAAATAATTTCTACTGGTGTGAAATACCAGTTGCCCCCCAAAAAACTGATTGAAGCAGGGGTGTTATATATCAATTATATACTTTCTATAGAGTGCATTTGGGTGGTGCAGAATTGGTTTGCGATTTTGCTGTGCTACCTCAGCTACAGATAGTGACAAACGACATTGGAATAAAAACTTTCTACTGGTGTGATATACCAGTTGCCCTCCAAAAAAACTGATTAAAGCATGTGTGTGATATACTAATTATATACTTTCTATATAGTGCATTTGGGTAGTACAGCATTTGTTTGCGGTTTAGCTGCTTTAACTCAGCTACACAGAGTGACAAACGCTATTGGAACAAATAATTTCTACTGGTGTGATATACCAGTTGCCCCCCCCCCATAAAACTGATTAAACAGGGGTGTTATATACCAATAATATACTTTCTATATAGTGCATTTGGGTAGTGCAGCATTTGTTTGCGGTTATGCTGCGTTACCGCAGCTACAGATAGCGACAAACAACATTGAAATAAATCATTTCTACTGGTGTGATATACCAGTTGCCCCACAAAAAAACTGATTGAAGCAGTGGTGTTATATACCAATTATAAACTTTCTATATACTGCATTTGGGTAGTGCAGCATTTGTTTGCAGTTTAGCTGCGTCATCTTAGCTACACAGAATGACAAACGCCATTGGAACAAAAAATTTCTACTGGTGTGATAAACCAGTTGCCCCCCCAAAAAAACTGATTAAAGCAAGGGTGTTATATACAAACCGGATTCAAAAAAAGTTGGGACACTATACCAATCGTGAATAAAAACTGAATGCAATGATGTGGAGGTGCCAACTTCTAATACTTTATTCAGAATAGAACATAAATCACGGAACAAAAGTTTAAACTGAGAAAATGTACCATTTTAAGGGAAAAATATGTTGAATCAGAATTTCATGGTGACAACAAATCCCAAAAAAGTTGGGACAAGGCCATTTTCACCACCGTGTGTCATCTCCCCTTCTTCTTACAACACTCAACAGACGTCTGGGGACCGAGGAGACCAGTTTCTCAAGTTTAGAAATAGGAATACTCTCCCATTCTTGTCTAATACAGGCCTCTAACTGTTCAATCGTATTGGGCCTTCTTTGCTGCACCTTCCTCTTTATGATGCACCAAATGTTCTCTATAGGTGAAAGATCTGGACTGCAGACTGGCCATTTCAGTACTCGGATCCTTCTCCTACGCAGCCATGATATTGTGATTGATGCAGAATGTGGTCTGGCATTATCTTGTTGAAAAATGCAGAGTCTTCCCTAAAAGAGATGACATCTGGATGGGAGCATATGTTGTTCTAGAACCTGAATATATTTTTCTGCATTGATGGTGCCTTTCCAGACATGCAAGCTGCCCATGCCACACGCACTCATGCAACCCCATACCATCAGAGATGAAGGCTTCTGAACTGAGCGTTGATAACAACTTGGGTTGTTCTTGTCCTCTTTGATCCAGATGACATGGCTTCCCAGATTTCCAAAAAGAACTTTGAATCGTGACTCGTCTGACCACAGAACAGTCTTCCATTTTGCCACACTCCATTTTAAATGATCCCTGGCCCAGTGAAAACGCCTGAGCTTGTGAATCTTGCTTAGAAATGGTTTCTTCTTTGCACTGTAGAGTTTCAGCTGGCAACGGCGGATGGCACGGTGGATTGTGTTCACTGACAATGGTTTCTGGAAGTATTCCTGAGCCCATTCTGTGATTTCCTTTTACAGTAGCATTCCTGTTTGTGGTGCAGTGTCGTTTAAGGGCCCGGAGATCACGGGCATCCAGTATGGTTTTACGGCCTTGACCCTTACGCACAGAGATTTTTCCAGATTCTCTGAATCTTCGGATGATGTTATGCACAGTTGATGATGATAGATGCAAAGTCTTTGCAATTTTTCGCTGGGTAACACCTTTCTGATATTGTTCCACTATCTTTCTGTGCAACATTGTGGGAATTGGTGATCCTCTACCCATCTGGGCTTGTGAGAGACACTGCCACTCTGAGAAGCTCTTTTTATACCCAATCATGTTGCCAATTGACCTAATTAGTGTTAATTGGTCTCCCAGCTCTTCGTTATACTCAAATTTACTTTTTCCAGCCTCTTATTGCTACTTGTCCCAACTTTTTGGGGATTTGTTGACACCGTAAAAATTTGAATCAACATATTTTTCCTTTAAAATGATACCTTTACTCGGATTAAACGTTTGATCTGTCATCTACGTTCTATTACAAATAAAATATTGACATTTGCCATTTCCACATCATTGCATTCAGTTTTTATTCACAATTTGTTTAGTGTCCCAACTTTTTTAGAATCCGGTTTGTACCATTTATATACTTTCTATATAGTTCAGTTGGGTAGTGCAGCATTTGTTTGCAGTTTTGCTGCATTACTACAGCTAGAGATAATGACAAACAACATTGAAATAAATAATTTCTACTGGTTTATATACCAATTATAGTTTCTATATAGTGCATTTGGGTAGTGCAGCATTGGTTTGCGATATTGCTGCGTTACCGCAGCTAAAGATAGTGACAAACGACATTAGAGCAAATAATTATTACAGGTATGAAATACTAGTTGCCCTCTAAAAAACTCATTGAAGTAGGAGTGAGATATACCAATAATATGCTTTTTATATAGTGCATTTGTGTAGTTATAGCATTTGTTTTTAGATTAAGCTGCATTAGCTCAGCTACAGATATTGACAAACGTCATTGGAACAAATAATTTCTACTGGTGTGATATACCAGTTGCCCCCTAAAAAAAAACGGATTGAAGCAGGGGTGTGATATACCAATAATATACTTTCCATTTAGTGCATTTGGGTAGTGCAGCATTTGTTTGCGGTTTAGCAGCGTTACCTCAGCTACACAGAGTGATAAATGCCATTGGAACAAATCATTTATAGTGATTTACCAGTTGCCCCCCCCAAAAACTGAGTAAAGCTGTTAAATACCATTTATATACTTTCTATATAGTGCAGTTGGGTAGTGCAGAATTTGTTTGTTTGGTTTAGATGCGTTAACTCAGCTTAAGTTAGAGGAATTTTTTTCCCAAACATTAAAAGACCTTACGGATGTGCCGCCACTCTTGGCATAGGATCAGAAAGAGAAGGTAGCAATAGTCGCCACCCAGCAGTCTGATGACATTACCCAGATTAGCCCAATTAGCCCAATCACGCTTTTGCTGCCTACTCCGAGATCTCTAATGTCAGTAGTGGTGAAGGGGACAATGACGATGTGTCTATGGACGTCACGTACAGTACAGACCAAAAGTTTGGACACACCTTCTCATTTAAAGAGTTTTCTTTATTTTCATGACTATGAAAATTGTAGATTCACACTGAAGGCATCAAAACTATGAATTATCACATGTGGAATTATATACATAACATAAAAGTGTGAAACAACTGAAAATATGTCATATTCTAGGTTCTTCAAAGTAGCCACCTTTTGCTTTGATTACTGCTTTGCACACTCTTGGCATTCTCTTGATGAGCTTCAAGATGTAGTCACCTGAAATGGTTTTCACTTCACAGGTGTGCCCTGTCAAGTTTTATAAGTGGGATTTCTTGCCTTATAAATGGGGTTTGGACCATCAGTTGCGTTGTGGAGAAGTCAGGTGAATACACAGCTGATAGTCCTACTGAATAGACTGTTAGAATTTGTATTATGGCAATAAAAAAGCAGATAAGTAAAGAAAAACGAGTGGCCATCATTACTTTAAGAAATTAAGGTCAGTCAGTCCGAAAAATTGGGAAAACTTTTAAAGTGTCCCCAAGTGCAGTCACAAAAACCATCAAGCGCTACAAAGAAACTGTCTCACATGCGGACCACCGCAGGAAAGGATGACCAAGAGTCACCTCTGCTGCGGAGGATAAGTTCATCCGAGTCACAAGCCTCAGAAATCGCAGGTTAACAGCAGCTCAGATTAGAGACCAGGTCAATGTCACACAGAGTTCTAGCAGCAGACACATCTCTAGAACAACTGTTAAGAGGAGACTGTGTGAATCAGGCCTTCACGGTAGAATATCTGCTAGGAAACCACTGCTAAGGACAGGCAACAAGCAGAAGAGACTTGTTTGGACTAAAGAACACAAGAAATGGTCATTAGACCAGTGGAAATCTGTGCTTTGGTCTGATGAGTCCAAATTTGAGATCTTTGGTTCCAACCACCGTGTCTTTGTGTGACGCAGAAAAGGTGAACGGATGAACTCTACAAGCCTGGTTCCCACCGTGAAGCATGGAGGAGGAGGTGTGATGGTGTGGGGGTGCTTTGCTGGTGACACTGTTGGGGATTTATTCAAAATTGAAGGCATACTGAACCAGCAGCGGCATGCTATTCCATCCGATTTGCGTTTAGTTGGACCATCATTTATTTTTCAACAGGACAATGACCCCAAACACACCTCCAGGCTGTGTAAGGGCTATTTGACCATGAAAGAGAGTGATGGGGTGCTGCGCCAGATGACCTGGCCTCCACAGTCATCGGACCTGAATCCAATCGAGATGGTTTGGGGTGAGCTGGACCGCAGAGTGAAGGCAAAAGGGCCAACAAGTGCTAAGCATCTCTGGAAACTCCTTCAAGACTTTTGGAAGGCCATTTCAGGTGACTACCTCTTGAAGCTCATCAAGAGAATGCCAAGAGTGTGCAAAGCAGTAATCAAAGCAAAAGGTGGCTACTTTGAAGAACCTAGAATATTACACATTTTCAGTTGTTTCACACTTTCCTGCAGAAGTGGTAGCTGCAAATACAGTGAAGGAGTTTAAGCATGCATGGGATAGGCATAAGGCCATCCTTCATATAAGATAGGGCCAGGGGTTATCCATAGTACTTAGTATATTGGGCAGACTAGATGGGCAAAATGGTTCTTATCTGCCGACACATTCTATGTTTCTATGTTTCTCCACGTCCTGCCTCTTCTCCTTCCCCCTTCTCCTCACTTCTCCCATTTGACCTCCACTCCACCTTCCATTGTGCCGTTGTTGCGTTCATCTGGCACAAGGCAGGCTTCCGTGCCCCAAATGTTCGAGCGTAAAAAGATGATGACGCCGGATAACCCTCTTGCCTAACGGCTGACCGCCGTCTTGTTAGAACTGCTAGAACGCCAACTACTACCATATAAATTGGTGGACTCGGAGGCCTTTAGAAAATGTGTGGCCATTGGCACACCGCAATGGAGGGTACCCAGAAGGAAATATTTCTCCCAGAAGGGCTTCCTGGAGCTGTATGGCCACGTTCAGCGGCAAGTGAATGTATCTCTGGCACACAGTGTCGGTGCCAAGATACATCTGGCCAGAGACATATGGTCTAGCAAACACGGGCAGGGAAGGTACATAACTTTTAATGCCCACTGGGAGAACCTTCTGACGGACATTAATCATGCAACTCGTGGCACCCAAGTGGATTTGGTGTTACCGCCACGGATTGCATGCAGGCCTGCCTCTTCTTCTCCTCCTCCTCCTACTCCATCCTCAGTCTCCTCCTCGTCTGACTCCTCCTTTTCCGCTGCTATCGCCTCTTCTGCTGCGCCCCCCAAGCTCCCCAAAACCTATTAGATGTGCCAGGTGAAACGTTGCCATGCTGTGCTTCGGCTGTTGTGCATGGAAGACAAGAGCCACACTGGTCCTGCTCTCCTTTCAGCTTTGCGGTAACAGACTGATCAGTGGCTAACCCCGCTAAATTTGACAGTTGGTAAAGTGGTGTGCGGTAACGGTGCCAATCTGCTGAGCGTGCTGAAACAGGTCAAAATGACATACATGCCGAGCATTGCACATATCCTGATCTTAGTCATGCAGCTATTTGCTGGAAAATACCCCGGGGTCCAGGACATCTTGCGAGAGGCCAGGAAAATCTCTGGCCATTTTATAAGATATTACACGACCATTGCTCGCCTTGCTAACGTTCAGCGTTGACACCACCTGCCTGTCAGACGTCTGATTTGTGACTGCCCAACGCGATGGAACTCCACCTTGTATATGCTTGATACCTGTACGAACTCTGAGGCAGGACAGGCTCTGGGGAGCTTTTTTTTTTTCACCACGTCAGTAGCTGCTCATGCGCGACGCATGCAGACTTCTGTGGCCATTTCATGAGTTCATCAAACTGGTCAGTCGCAGCCAGGGCGCCATCAGTGACATCGTACCTTAAGCCTTCTTTCTGGAGCATGCATTGCATCGTGTCATTGATCAAGCCGTTGAGAAGCAGGAGCAGGAAGATGAAGTAGTCACAATCAGGGCCGGTGCAAGGATTTTTGCCAACACAAGCGAAGCTACATTTTGGCGCCCCCCCCCCCCATGGCACATCGCCCCCCCCCCGTCCGGACCTGGCCCCATCCCATGAGCACCCCCTATTGTGTCACATTCCCCCCCCCCCCCGCCCCGGCCTATTGACAATAGGGGGTAATAATATGATCATGGATGGGGCCAGGGACGTCCAGGCGGGGGAATGATGTGCCATGGGGGGGGGGGGGGAGAAATGTGACACAATAGACTATTGTGTCACATTTCTACCCCCCATTGCACTTAATCCCTCCCCAGCCCGGACAGCCCTGGCGCCATCCATGATCACATCGTTACCCCTTACTGTGTCACATTTTAACCCCCCCCCCCCCAGCCGACCCTTCCTGGCGGCCTGGCCCCATTCCCATGTCACATACTCAGAGTACTGTACAACATTTACATTGTACCCCCTCCCTCCATCATGTCACGGTCACACAAACTAGCGCCAGAGCAGAGGCGCTCAGGCTTTTAGCACGGCATTCAATGATGTGTTTAAAAAAAGTAATTACAAAACAACAATCATTAATATTGGGGGGGGGGGGGGCAATATTAATGATTGTTGTTTTGTAATTACTTTTTTAAAACACATAATTGAATGCCGTGCTAAAAGCCTGAGCGCCTCTGCTCTGGCACTAGACTAGCACTTATGGCCTCATTTTATGATTTTGAAATAATTTTAAATGATCATATTAATTATTATATACAATACATTCAATTCGGAACAGTTCAAACTTCAAGTGACCTACCTTAAGTCCTGAGTCCACTCCTGACCTGCCTGACTCCTGCTGCTGCTGGCTGCCAGTGCGTCTGGTGGTCTAATCTGGCTGACGGCTGTGTGTGTCTGTGTGAGTCAGACACAACACAATCAGTCAGCTCGAGCCTCGCCTATTAGTCCCTGCCATACCCGCCGGCGGCGCAGCTTACTACCAGTCAGGCCCCCATGGCAGGCTGAGCACATGTGACCGGTGTGTTGCCGTGACTCTGAGCGGCCGACACACGCAGGCTGGGGGCGGGCGCAAGGCGGCGGCGCTGCGGCACAAATTCAATAAAGTTATAAAAAAAAAAAAAAGAAGGGCATTCATTTTTCCGCCCTGCGCAGGGCGCGCCCTAAGGCAGCCGCTTGGTCTGCCTTATGGTAGCGCCGGCCCTGGTCACAATGCTGGATGAATTCCCAGGGGGGCTACTCCATCTGAGACAAGTCAACAGAAGTCTGAAGAGGAGTCAGAGGACGGTGGTTTCGGGGTGGAGAAGAAGCAAAAAGAGCATGCTTTAAATGTTTCTGGGATCCCTGGTGTTATCCAGGGCTGGAGAGAAGAGAAAGAGGACAACATTATCCTGGACGATGAGCAAGAGCCCGGACACTCCAGTGCTTCCAGTTTAGCGCAAATGGGGGCCTTCATGCTCCAGTGTTTGAAGAGGGACCCCCGTATAAAAAGCATAAAGGGCAAGGACCAGTACTGGGTGGCAATGTACATAGACCCCAGGTAAAAACACAAAATGGTGGATATGTTACCACCATCACAGAGGGCTATCAGAATGCAGCACTTCCAGGCCTTGCTTTGAGAAATGCTGCATTCTGCTTTTGCGGGCGCTGGCAGAGGAACTTGCACTACCAGAGAAACAGTTGCGAGTACCAATCCAACATTGCATGCAAGAAGAGGGCGATTTGAAGATGTGTTGGTCACTTCGGATATGAGATCATTCTTGCAAGCAACCCATCGACAGCTGCCCTCCGAATCCAGCCTCACGGAATGCCTAGACAGTCAGGTGTCCGACTGTATTGGGTTAATGGCCGATGTGGACGCTCTGAGAAGTGAGGAACCCCTGGACTTCTGGGTGTGCAGGCTTGACCTGTTGCCAGAGCTGGCACAATTTGCCATGGAACTGTTGGCTTGCCCCTCGTCCAGTGTCCTGTCCGATAGTACATTCAGCGCAGTAGGGGGGATCATGACCGATAAGCCCACTCGCCTAGCTCATGACAGTTTGGACTACCTCACATTTCTAAAAATGAATGAGGCATGGATCTTGGAGGTATTCAACACCTGTGACGACCATGTTTATTTGAATTTTCTCATGCCAGCCCATAAATATCCGCCACCACCCAGAACAAATATTGGTCCCTGGCTTAGGTAAATACAGCGGCATAAAAGACCTTTTCTTTCCGTTGAATGCCTAATGTTTTGGGCCTCTGAGGAATTAAACACCTGTGATGACCACGTGTTTCAACTATTATCATTAGTTTTTTTTTTTTTTTGTTTTTTTAAGAAGGGGGATTTTGTTAGCCATGTTTTTAAATCAATTTTATATTTATAGTTCTTTTAAACATATATATTTGACCTGTATTTGTACTGGCCTGCAGTAAAATTGATGTCCCTTAGCCATGTAATAGACCTCTAGCCACATACTTACTTGTTCTTTTATGTATGCTGAATGCATAATTTTGGGGGCCTATAGTACACTGGCCTGCTGGAAAATTGATATCCAATGACCGCTAAATCTACCTTTAGCCACTTACTTGTTCTTTTATGTACGCTGAATGCATAATTTTTGGGGCCTGTAGTTCACTGGCCTGCTGAGAACTTATATCCAATGACCGTGTAATCTACCTCCAGCCACATACTTACTTGTTCTTTTATGTATGCTGAATGCATAATTTTTGGGGCCTGTAGTACACTGGCCTGGCCTGCTGGAAAATTGATATCCAATGACGGTGTAATCTAACTCCAGCCACATACTTACTTGTTCTTTTATGTACGCTGAATGCATAATTTTTGGGACCTGTAGTACACTGGCCTGCTGGAAAATTGATATCCAATGACTGTGTAATCTACCTCCAGCCACATACTTACTTGTTCTTTTATGTACGCTGAATGCATAATTTTTGGGACCTGTAGTACACTGGCCTGCTGTAAAATTGATATCCAATGACCATTTAATCTACCTCCAGCCACATACTTTGTTGTTCTTTTATGTATGCTGAATGAATAATTGTTGCGGTGTCGAAGGAATTCAACACCAGTGACGACCACGTGTTATTGAATTTCAACTATTATAATTAGGTTTTTTTTCAAGAGGGGGGATTTTGTTAGCCATATTTTTAATCCAATTTTTTTTGTTTTGTTATTTTAAACATATGTATTTGACCTGTATTTGTACTGGCCTGCGGTAAAATTGATATCCATTGACCGTGTAATATACCTCTGACCACATAATCACTTGATCTTTTCTGTCATGTGAATACCTAATGTTTGGGGCCTGTAGTCCAGTGGCCTACAATAAAATTTGTATCCATTGACCGCATAATGTACCTCCTCGAGCCACATAATCAGAATTTTTTTTATGTCAGGTAAATGCCTATTTTTTAAGACCCGTACTCCTGTGGCCTAAAATAAAAAATTTCTAGGCTCCAACAGGGCACATTTCAGAGAATTTCCCTTTAAGACGCATTCAAATGTCCCCTGATTAAGATACATATTTTTTGTTGGCATTTTTGTCATTGATCCCCCTCTAGTATGTCACTGTCCATGTTGTTGGACTTTTTGTACACTTCTACTAAGTATTTGGTGGCTGCAAATAGGACCTGAAGGTTTTTAAGGTTCGCCTGCCATTTAAGTGAATGGGGCACACTGCAAACTTGCAGTTCGCGAACATTTGATTGCGTTCGCGATCCGTCCCAGCCGATGTTCGCACATCACTACTTAATACAGTTTCTATGTTTTTGTGTTAAAAGACAAGGGCAGAGTTATTTACAGTGACTTCATGTTTGGATGTCATATAACTGTTATATATTGTGTTCACAGAAGCAGAAAAGATAATATACCTTTAAGAATCCTGCCAGCAACGATTCTACACCAATCACAGCCAGCCTCACACACAGCAGGATTTTTGACCAATTAGAACAAGCCTCACACAAAGCTTGTGTGGGAAATTCCCCTAGCTGGAGCTGCTAGAATCATTATTAACCAGAGAGAGAAGCTGAACAGGCATTCACTCCACTAATAGCTGTGTTTTATGGAAGCAGAGAGGTCCAAAATAGGTATTAGAACTGTATACTGAACCAGTTATATGTGTGTTTACTTATAGTTACACCAATTGCAAACCACAAATTCAATTGCAATCCACAAATTCAATTGCAAACTACAAAGTTTACAATCCACATTCAAATTCCATATTGCAATCCAAATTGCATACAACCATACCAGATCATACTCAACCAATCTGCAAATAGTGCTTAAGAGAGATCATAAAGTGCTTAAATAACTCAAAGTGATAGTACAGATACTCAAGAGAGAAATATAGCCACCATTTTATGTTGAATGACAAGATTGAACAGTTGAACCACCAAGTTAATATATAAGTTATTTCAAGCATTTGGTGTGCTTTTTAAACCAATGCTTCCATAGAACGGTGCTAGAGGAATTACAGAGTAATAAACAGTCTTGTTATACAAAAAGGTCAGAGATATCAAAATTCTTCTAATGCCACAGCGCAAAAGGCACTTCATAGTGCTGGGCCTGCCACAGCAGGGGTGTGATATACCTATAATATAATTTCTATATAGTGCATTTGTATTGTGCAGCATTTGTGTGCGGTTAGGCTGAGATACCGCAGCTATACAGAGATAAATGCCATTCGAACAACAAATTGAAACTAGTGGGTCCCCCCCAAAAAATCTGATTGAGGCTGTTGAGGAAGGGTTGAGACGTATGCATATATATCCATGCATGCCCGCAAACACGTGTGGGCATGTATGGTATATATGCATACATTAACCAACGCACCATGGGATGATGTGCCCAGCATCTGCGCACGTCTGCCCATGGTGATCCCCAGGGGCTCATGGTGGCCCCTGTGGGAAATATGTGACCCCTTATAATATATGTAGGGGCCTTGTGCCCCCTTATAATGTAGGGGCCTTGTGCCCCCTTATATAGTAGGGGCCTTGTGCCCCCTTATATAATCATGTGCCCCCTTTCTATGTCCCTAATATTAATGTATACATGTGTATGGATGTGCCCCAAGCATCCATACGCATGTATATTATATATATTCCCCCCCCCCCTCCTTCACCTGAAACCAGGTGCATCGGTGTGAATGTGCCCCAAGCATTCGCACCGATGCAATCTGGCTAATTGCATCAGAATGACCCGACACGGGTCCGGTCATCCTGATGGATACAAAGAGCTCAGATTCAACAGAATCTGAGCCCTTTGTTGTAATTATCTCCAGCGCCGCTGGAGATAATTACGCATGATAGAAGAAGGGGAGAAGCCTCCCCTCCTCCTATTATGCGCATTCCGACAGTGCGATTACTATCGCACTGTCCGGAATGCTAAGTGCAGCAGGCGGGAGATCAAAGGCATCTCCCGCCTGTCTGCAGCGCATCCCCGATGTGCTGGCCGGCGCAGTGACATCATATCACTGCGCCGGCCCACGTGGATGATGGGGGCGCGCGCGGCGCGGGAGTGCGGGCCGCCGGGGTTAAATGCCGGTGGCCCCGGCACTCCGGCAGTGAGGTTAGGGTCTGGGCCCCACCAACTAGAGGACAGCGCAGGCTGAAGAGCCCGATCGGACCCCCCAAAGCGGCCATCCCCCAGATTGAGAGAGTGTCGGGACCCTCACGGACCTGGAGATGAGAGCGCATCCTGCGCTCAGGCCGTGACTGGTCCCCCCTCCTGAAGGACCCTGTCCGGCCCCTCAGGAGGAGGGCGCTCCTCAGGAGGAGGGCGCTCAGGAGGAGCGGAGTTAACCCCTGCACTAACGAGCAACAAAACCCTAAGTATCACCCCCCTTATTTCCCTACCACTATCCCACCAACGATTTAACCGTTTGTATCCCAGAACCCATGCTGCCCCTTGTTACCCCTGATTAACCCTACTGTTTAACCTCTTCCCTGCCAGTACCCCAGCTCCCCTGCTGGTCTCATCCCACTGAGTGTTGAACCCCTTCCCTGCCAGGACCCTGGTGGCCCTGATTCTGTGCCCCTGATGTCCCTAATCCATTAACCCCTTACCTGCCAGAACCCCAGCTCTCCTGCTGGTATTAACCTCAGCACTCACTGGCAAATAACCCTTGCAGTGCTGAATCTATAGTGTCTGTGGCCTGCACTCGCCCCTGCAGCGCCACTGGTAACCCCTTGTACCCCGTAGGGACAGTGCAGACGGGTGGGTTATTGTTAATATTACTTGTATGTGTGTATTGTATAGTTGGTTTATGGGTGGAATTTGGGAACGTGTAGTGTAGTTGAGTACTGTATATTTAGTGCTGTATTGTTAGTGTATTGTGTGCATAGTGTATTGTAGTAATAAATACTGTGATACTTGTACCTATCTGTGTAATGTGTAGTTATTGGCGATAGTACAGTAAGGCGCATGCAGCTAGTGTAGCGATTAGTGTAAAGCATAGCAAAGGTATTGTGTTATTATTATATAAAGGCATAAATAGGCGGAGTCATCACTAGACAGTTCCTCCTATTTATGAATATTAATTATCGATATTCGCATAATATTGGTGATTAATAATCCCCCTTTACATTGGCGAGTCAGGCCCACTGCTTAGATTTTGAAATCTGTGTTTGGTTTTGAGGTTAGAGGTCGGTCATCCTGTGAATTATCAGGCAAGAGAGACGCGGTCAGTGGTCTGAGCGTCTAGGACCTGATAATTCGGACAGGTGACGCGACTCTTCCTTATGGTGTTTGAGGCTAGAGGTCGGTTGTCCTGTGAATTGTCAGGCAAGAGAGACGTGGTCAGCGGTTTGAGCGTCTAGGACCTGATAATTCGGACAGGTAACGCGACTCTTCCTCACAGCACCAAGTGCAGATCAAAATCTTTAGCAGAGAATCTATAATTGTTCTGTGAATTAATATTTTGCTATTTGCTTTACACGGTCACTGCATCGCTCAAGTGATTGCGAGGGAGAAGAGGACACATCACTGAAGGAGATCCATCTTCATTGGAGCGGCGTACAAGTCCAGCTGGTCGGGAAGAGGCGATCCGGGAAAATTGAGGATGAAGAGGTACGGCCCCGAGGAGAAGATGGACCCTCATCAAACGGTGAGTATGGACTTCCCCACACTGCAACACTTGAGCAGACACAGCACATTTAACCCCATCCTCCCCACTACATACAAGTCAGCAGAAATGCTGTGGTCCGATTTGTTGGCACAGGATTGTAGTCATGACAATCTTTGTGTGAACAAACGGATGGTGTTAAACAAGGCCACCAAACGGCTTCAGATGCTAGCCAAACTCGTTCATACGTTTGAGGCTAGCATCTGTAAGCCAAAGGAAGTGGCGCTGGTGTCTCAGTCAACGGAGACAATTCCTCCGGCCGTTCACTGCCAGTGCTGTGCCAGTAATTCGAACCAGGTTTCGGCATTGGGGGCACAGCTGGCAGAGAATGTGCAGTCTTCTGTTGACCGAGATGTGCAGGTGGCTAGGATACAGTCACAGTTAGTAGAGCTGCAGAGGCAGAAGGAGGAAATTGAGGCTCAGTTGACTCAGTCTTATACTGAGGTCAAGGCCTTCAAGGAGCAGACTGCCTCTACTAATGTGACGGTATCCAAATTGAAGGCTCAGGTTGCTGTAAGCTCCCAGATAATGACTGGCATGCAACAGGTCATCACCAAGTTGGTGCCGGCCCTTTCTTTTCCCGTAAAGTCAGGGTCGGAATCTCCCAAAACTTTGCCCTATACAGGGCAAAAAGGGGGGAGAGTAGTCTGTGACAGGCCAAATCACCAGACCAAGCCTGTCCAGACTAACAGAGATTTTTCCCTGACTTTGGGGAAAAGGAAGATTGTGAAAAGTGCCTCCCTGAAGATGGAACAATTCAGGGAGCGCGGTTGCAGTGTGGACGGACCTAAGCCACACCGGGCAAACATCAAATGCTTTGCTTGTGGTGGCTCGGGTCATATAGCGAAGCACTGCAAAACACACAGGACAGAAAGCCCAATCAGGTGCTTCACGTGTGGGAACAAAGGACACATTACAAGGAATTGCCCTTGTGCAAGTAATTGCAATGTGTCCAGTGATGGGATTCAGGTAACAAATGGTGCAGCGGGGTCTAGTCAGCTTGGCCATAAAGGGGTTACCTCTCGGCAGCATCACCATCTGCTGAGGGGTCAGAGTGGCCAAGCTAGGCTAGGCAACATTTGACTCCCCTGTACTATTTGTTACACAGTTTGTTCCCTGTGTATGTCCATGTTGTGTGTTTTTGTTTATATGTTTGTACGTTCTTCTTGGTGTTGATGGTGGTCCTTGTCTATGAATGTGTTCCACCATGCCGATTTATGTAGTGTTGTAAGTCCCGTCTGCTGGCTTTGTTTCATTCTGTGTCCCCTTGGAGTGGAATAGTGTTATGCTGTGGATCGGGAACATATAGGTTCGCAAGCAGATAATATCACACGGGAAATCCTGCTGGTCGGGAGAAGGCATAAGGACCTTCTCTATGCAGCACACAAAGGATGATGTGATATTATTCTGGGCAACCAGGGTCTCAGATCGATGCAGATAACACTGTTGTGCTCAAGGTTTTCGGTAGGGCTGTGTTGCGCTGGGGACTGGGGCGGACAGACAATATGGGTGTAATGTTGTGGTGCGCACTTAATTCTAGTCTGAGCAGGTAGCACAGCTCTGATAGGGATTGGACGCAGAGTGTTTGGCAGCAGAGTGTGGACTGTGTTCTTGTGTTGTGGGGTCCTGGGGAACCGGGGCATGCCTATGCCATTGGTCCTGCGGGCCTCCACAAGATGGGATCACAGGGGGAAATCAGCCTGGGTACACATGAGTGGACAGGGATATGGTGCCATCAATAACAAGATGGTGCTTTGTCCACAGAACTCCAGTTATTCTAACCTAGTACGGTGGCCATCCTTATCTGTTGGTGCAGAGGGATGTGTAGCAGAGGACGCGCTCCTCTGAAAGTAGGGTGTTCAGACACCAGTGTTGGGATAATGAGGAGTCCTGTGAGACAAAGGGCAGCCCAATACCTTTCTCTACCCATGGGTCAAAGGTATTGGTGCTGGGAATTTTGTACATTTAACTGCACTGTTAGGGGAGAAATTCCCCTGGGAGCGCCTGGTATTTTCTTCTGCCATAGGTGTGTTTTATATGGAGCGGAAGAAAAACCCAGGAGAGGCCACGGAAGAGGCCAGCTATTCCCCCTAACACTCTTGTGAGGCTCCAGAGGATCCCACTGGATTTTGGCAACTAAGCGACCTCTGCCTAGAGGTGTTCTAGAGATGGAAGACTGTGCCACAATCCAGCGGGAGCATTATCTAAGGCTCTGGAGGAAGATTCGGAGACGTTCGGGTGGAAGAACTTATCACTTGTTTCACCCAGTGAAACTTCTTCTGGTTCTGGTCATCTACATTCGGAGGGTCAAGGGACTTATTGACCAAATACACCAGAACCAGACAGAACTTTACAGAGGAGGAGGCTCAGGACATAACTCAAACATTGTTCCTGTAGCCAAATATTGTATGGACACACTTTGTTTTCTATGAGGGTGCGGGACGTATAACTTGTACTACCCTGAAACCCCATAGCACGTTGTATTTATTGATTTTGTTTGTCGGTTGATTGTGTACCCATAGACACTCGGTGCAAATGTGTGACAGTCTATATTTGACTGTACACATTTGCATCCTATAGTAGTTTCCCATTGACACAGGGGTCTACGACCTACCTGTGTCTTTGGAGGTAGAGAGGAATGCCAGGTTGCATGAGTCTCTATGGGTGCACACATTTAATGGAATTTGGTGGTGTTGGGAGGGATGTGACATGTATTTTGTTGAATGGGGATAAGGTTAGGTCACGATAGGGACATTCATCATTCATTTGCCACCTTGAACCCTGGAACGGTGAGGTTCTTAAGGGAAGGGCTGGAGGTGTAGTGTGGCGGAGATGTTCTCCGCAGTAGAATTTAGGTACTGTGACATCGCCGCTTAAGAGTCTGACCTGCCTTGTAAAGACCTATTAATCTGTCCACGGGAGAACCGCAAGATGGAAACAGACGTTGGATAGAAGAAAGTTGGGACTGAGACTGTGAGGGTGAACCCGCTCCAGATGCCTTGGAGGCGGGCCATACCTGAAGATCGGCAGAACTACCAAGAGACTGTGGGGGTGTGGCCACTCCAAAGTGGGAGTGGCCGACACTAAAAGACTGCGAAAGAAAGGCCAGTTAAAGACTGCGAGGGTGAACCCGCTCCAGATTCCTTGGAGACGGGCCATACCTGAAGATCGGCAGAATTACCAAGAGACTGTGGGAGTGTGGTCACTCCAAAATGGGGGTGGCCGACACCAAGAGACTGTTAAAGAAAGGCCAGTTAACCCAGAGACTGAGTGTGTGGTATCCTAAAGATGTCAAGACTGTGTATCCTGTAGACGGAGGAGTAGGTTATGGTGAAGGGCAGGTCAGGAAAATGGATTAGGGATGTCTAGGTACCTAAAGATCAGTGTGCATTACAGTAGTTCCTGAACTTCCACCAAGGATGGGGTTGAGGGGGGGCAAATATATCTCAACCCGTTCCCCCAATATATTGTCAGTATTATATAGTCCGACAACAGGGGGATTGTTGAGGAAGGGTTGAGACGTATGCATATATATCCATGCATGCCCGCAAACACGTGCGGGCATGTATGGTATATATGCATACATTAACCAACGCACCATGGGATGATGTGCGCAGATGTGCCCAGCATCTGCGCACGTCTGCCCATGGTGATCCCCAGGGGCTCATGGTGGCCCCTGTGGGAAATATGTGACCCCTTATAATATATGTAGGGGCCTTGTGCCCCCTTATAATGTAGGGGCCTTGTGCCCCCTTATATAGTAGGGGCCTTGTGCCCCCTTATATAATCATGTGCCCCCTTTCTATGTCCCTAATATTAATGTATACATGTGTATGGTTGTGCCCCAAGCATCCATACGCATGTATATTATATATATTCCCCCCCTCCTACACCTGAAACAGTGCATCAGTGTGAATGTGCCCCAAGCATTCGCACCGATGCAATCTGGCTAATTGCATCAGAATGACCAGACAAGAGTCCGATTCAACAGAATCTGAGCCCTTTGTTGTAATTATCTCCAGCGCCGCTGAAGATAATTACGCATGATAGAAGAAGGGGAGAAGCCTCCCCTCCTCCTATTATGCGCATTCCGACAGTGTGATTACTATCGCACTGTCCGGAATGCTAGGTGCAGCAGGCGGGAGATCAAAGGCATCTCCCGCCTGTCTGCAGCGCGTCCTCGATGTGCTGGCCGGCGCAGTGACGTCATATCACTGCGCTGGCCCACGTGGATGATGGGGGCGCGCTGGGGGTTAAATGCCGGCGGCCCCGGCACTCCGGCAGTGAGGGTAGGGTCTGGGCCCCACCAACTGGAGGACAGCGCAGGCTGAAGAGCCCGACCGGACTCCCCAGAAGGAGAGAGTGTCGGGACCCTCACGAACCTGGAGATGAGAGCGCATCCTACGCTCAGGCCGTGACCGGTCCCCCCTCCTGAAGGACCCTGTCCGGCCCCTCAGGAGGAGGGCGCTCAGGAGGAGCGGAGTTAACCCCTGGACTAACGAGCAACAAAACCCTAAGTATAACCCCCCTTATTTCCCTACCACTATCCCACCAACGATTTAACCCTTTGTATCCCAGACCCCATGCTGCCCCTTGTTACCCCTGATTAACCCTACTGTTTAACCTCTTCCCTGCCAGTACCCCAGCTCCCCTGCTGGTCTCATACCCCTGAGTGTTTAACCCCTTCCCTGCCTGGACCCTGGTGGCCCTGATTCTGTGCCCCTGATGTCCCTAATCCATTAACCCCTTTCCCTGCCAGAACCCCAGCTCTCCTGCTGGTATTAACCTCAGCACTCACTGGCAAATAACCCTTGCAGTGCTGAATCTATAGTGTCTGTGGCCTGCACTTGCCCCTGCAGCGCCACTGGCAACCCCTTGTACCCCGTAGGGACAGTGCAGACGGGTGAATTATTGTTAATATTACTTGTATGTGTGTATTGTAGTTTGTGGGTGGAATTTGGGAACGTGTAGTGTAGTCGAGTACTGTATATTTAGTGCTGTATTGTTAGTGTATTGTAGTAATAAATACTGTGTTACTTGTACCTATCTGTGTAACGTGTAGTTATTGGCGATAGTTAGTACAGTAAGGCGCATGCAGCTAGTGTAGCGATTAGTGTAAAGCATAGCAAAGGTTTTGTGTTATTATTATATAAAGGCATAAATAGGCAGAGTCATCACTAGATGGTTCCTCCTATTTATGAATATTAATTATCGATATTCGCATAATATTGGTGATTAATATTCCCCCTTTACAGAGGCAGAAGTGTGATATACCTAGAATATAATTTATATATAGTGCATTTGTGTTGTGCAGCATTTGTGTGCGGTTCTGCTGAGATACCACAGCTATACAGTGTGTCAAATGCCATTGGAACAACTAATTGCAACTGGTGTGATAGCAGTTGCCTTCCACAAATACTGCTCTTCTATAGGGACTTTGTTACAGGGTCATTTTAAAAATGACAGGCAGAGGAGGATGCTGGTCTTTCCGCAGGGGTGGAAGGGGTCAGACAGGTGCACCAGGCCAGAGCCTAAATGGGAAGTTGGAGAAGGTGCATGCGCTTATGTCAAAGGATGCACCAGACTTGGTTGAGTGGCTCATTAAGCCTTCTGACTCTGCACCCTCCTCATCCTCTATATCTGCACCCTCCTCACTCTCTGCTGTGTGCACCCCCAAAGACACCAACACCACCACCACCAGAGCCCCTCCACTCGAGTCAGAGGAATTATTTTCCCATCAATTCCATGACCTTACCGATGCGCAGCCATTCTTGGCATCAGATGAGGAAGAGGAGGTAGCAATTGCCGCCACCCACCGGTCTGAAGACATTTCCCAGATCAGCCCAAGGAGGGTGGTCCCCACTGCCTACTCCGAGATCTCTAATGTCAGTGGTGGTAAACGTGACGATGATGATGTGTTGATAGATGTCACATGAGTGCCCAGAAGAGAGGAAGAGGAGGGGAATTCAGAGGGAGAGGGAGTAGAAGGAGGAGAAGCAGGCAGAACTCAAAGTGCTCATGAGGAAAAAAGCAGACTGCAAATGTATCTGGAGCGAGCCATCCACTATGCACGGTCACATGGCTCGGCAGTGTGGGCTTTATTTAACTTGTCAGCTGCTAATAATAGTGTTGCCATCTGTAGCCTGTGCTGTCAACGCATAAGTCGTGGTAAGCCCAACACTCACCTAGGGACGACCACCTAAAGAAGGCACCTGGCCTCCCATCACTGAGCCCAGTGGGAGCAAAGCCATCAGAACCCACAAAGCCACACTCCTGGTGCTCCACCTCCTGTTTCTTCTCCTTCTCCTTTCTCCTCCCATTTGTCCTCCACTCCACCTTCCACCGTGTCGTTGTCGCGTTCATTGGCACAAGGCAGGCTTCTGTGGCCCAAATGTTCGAGCATAAAAAAATGATGATGCCGGAAAATCCTCTTGCCCAAAAGCTGATCGCTGGCTTATTGAAACTGCTAGCCCGCCAATTGTTGCCATATAAATTTGTGAACTTGGAGGCCTTTAGAAAATTTGTGGCCATTGGCACACCGCAATGGAAGGTCCCCGGAAGGAAATATTTCTCCCAGAAGGGCATCCCTAAACTATATGGCCACGTTCAGCGGCAAGTTAATATATCTGTGGCACAGTGTTGGTGCCAAGATACATCTGGCCACAGACACGTGATCTAGCAAACATGGGCAGGGAAGGTACATAACTTTTACTGCCCACTGGGTGAACCTTCAGACGGCCGTCAAGCATGTAACTCATGGCACCCGTGTGGATTTGGTGTTACCGCCATGGATTGCATGCAGGCCTGCCTCTTCTTATCCTACTCCTACTCCGTCTCCTCCTCAGCTGACTCATCCTTTTTCACTGCTACCGCCTCTTCCGCTGCACCCCCCAAGCTCCTCAGAACCTATTTGACGTGCCAGGTGAGATGTTGCTATGCTCTGCTGTGGCAGTTGTGCCTGTGTAAACCCGTGTACCGGGGTGGGCTCCCCAGGATACAGCGAAGTCACAGACAAGGAAAGCGACACTGACACCAGCTTAACCCCTTAGGGACACAGCCTTTTTACACCTTAGGACGAGGCCATTTTTTGCAAATCTGACCAGTGTCACTTTAAGTGATGATAACTTTAAAACGCTTTGACTTATCCAGGCCATTCTGAGATTGTTTTTTCGTCACATATTGTACTTCATGACACTGGTAAAAAAAAGTTAAAAAAAATATTTTTTTTTGCATAAAAAAATGTCAAATTTACCAAAAATTTGGAAAAATTAGCCAATTTCAAAGTTTCAGTTTCTCTACTTCTGTAATACATAGTAATACCCCTAAAAATTGTGATGACTTTACATTCCCCATATGTCTACTTCATGTTTGAATTATTTTGGGAATGATATTTTATTTTTTGGGGATGTTACAAGGCTTAGAAGTTTAGAAGCAAATCTTGAAATTTTTCAGAAATTTACAAAAACCCAATTTTTAGGGACCACTACAGCTCTGAAGTCACTTTGCGAGGCTTACATAATAGAAACCACCCAAAAATGACCCCATTCTATAAACTACACCCCTCAAGGTATTCAAAACTGATTTTACAAACTTTGTTAACCCTTTAGGTGTTGCACAAGAGTTATTGGCAAATGGGGATGAAATTTGAGAATTTCATTTTATTGCCTAATTTTCCATTTTAACCCATTTTTTCCACTAACAAAGCAAGGGTTAACAGCCAAATAAGACTGTATCTTTATTGCCCTGACTCTGCCGTTTACAGAAACACCCCATATGTGGCCGTAAACTACTGTACGGCCACACAGCGGGGCGTAGAGTGAAAGGTGCGCCGTTTGGTTTTTGGAAGGCAGGTTTTGCTGGACTGGTTTTTTGACACCATGTCCCATTTGAAGCCCCCTGATGCACCCCTAGAGTAGAAACTCCATAAAAGTTACCCCATCTAAGAAACTACACCCCTCAAGGTATACAAAACTGATTTTATAAACTTTGTTAACCCTTTAGGTGTTGCACAAGATTTAATGGAAAATAGAGATACAATTTCAAAATTTCACTTTTTTGGCAAAATTTCCATTTTAATATTTTTTTTCCAGTTACAAAGCAAGGGTTAACAGCCAAACAAAACTCAATATTTATGGCCCTGATTCTGTAGTTTACAGAAACACCTCATATGTGGCTGTAGACCGCTGTACGGGCACACGGCAGGGCGCAGAAGGAAAGGAATGCCATACGGTTTTTGGAAGGCAGATTTTGCTGGACTGGTTTATTGACACCATGTCCCATTTGAAGCCCCCCTGATGCACCCCTAGAGTAGAAACTCCATAAAAGTTACCCCATCTAAGAAACTACACCCCTCAAGGTATACAAAACTGATTTTATAAACTTTGTTAACCCTTTAGGTGTTGCACAAGATTTAATGGAAAATAGAGACACAATTTCAAAATTTCACTTTTTTGACAGATTTTCCATTTTAATATTTTTTTTCCAGTTACAAAGCAAGGGTTAACAGCCAAACAAAACTCATTATTTATGGCCCTGATTCTGTAGTTTACAGAAACACCCCATATGTGGTCGTAAACCGCTGTACGGTCACACGGCAGGGCGCAGAAGGAAAGGAATGCCATACGGTTTTTGGAAGGCAGATTTTGCTGGACTGGTTTTTTTGACACCATGTCCCATTTGAAGCCCCCCTGATGCACCCCTAGAGTAGAAACTCCAAAAAAGTGACCCCATTTTAGAAACTACGGGATAGGGTGGCAGTTTTGTTGGTACAAGTTTAGGGTACATATGATTTTTGGTTGCTCTATATTACACTTTTTGTGCGGCAAGGTAACAAGAAATTGCTTTTTTGGCACCGTTTTTTTTTTTTGTTATTTACACCATTCATCTGACAGGTTAGATCATGTGGTAATTTTATAGAGCAGGTTGTCACGGACGCGGTGATACCCAATATGTATACAATTTTTTTTATTTATGTACGTTTTACACAATAATTTCATTTTTAAAACAAAAAAAATGTTTTAGTGTCTCCATAGTCTAAGAGCCATAGTTTTTTCAATTTTTTGGCGATTATCTTAAGTAGGGTCTCATTTTTTGTGGGATGAGATGACGGTTTGATTGGCACTATTTTGGGGTGCACATGACATTTTGATTGCTTGCTATTACACTTTTTGTGACGGAAGATGACAAAAAATGGCATTTTTTACACCGTTTTTATTTTTATTTTTTTACGGTGGTCATCTGAGGGGTTAGGTCATGTGATATTTTTATAGAGCCGGTCAATACGGACGCGGCGATACCTAATATGTATACTTTTTTTTATTTATGTAAGTTTTACACAATGATTTCATTTTTGAAACAAAAGAAATCATGTTTTAGTGTTTCCATAGTCTAAGAGCCATAACATTTTCAGTTTTTGGGCGATTATCTTGGGTAGGGTATGATTTTTGCGGGATGAGATAACAGTTTGATTGTTACAATTTTGGCGTAGATGGGACTTTTTTGATCACTTTTATTACCTTTTTTGGGAAGTAAGGTGGGCAAAATTCCAATTTCATCATAGTTTTTAATTTTTTATTTTTATGGCGTTCACCGTTCGGGTAAAGTAACATTACCGTTTTATATATCAGGTCGTTACGGACGCGGCGATACCAAACATGTGTAGGGAATTTTATTTTTTTCATTTTTAATCAGTGATAAATGTGTTTTTTGATTTTTACTTTATTTTCACTTTTTTCACTTTTTTTTGGGGCCCAGACCCACTTGGTTCTTGAAGATCCAGTGGGTCTGATGTCTGCATAATACAGTACAGTACAATATATATTGTACTGTACTGTATTTTACTTACACTTTGTCTGAACAGATCTATGCTTTCAGCACAGATCTGTTCAGAACCATGGACAGCAGGACGCCTGAGAAGGCGTCCTGTTGCCATGGGAACCTTCCCCGTCTGCTCAGTAGTGTTTAGAACTGCGCAGACGGGGAAGGGTAAGGACGGGGCTTGGGGGGCTGCCTGAAAGCTCTCTCCCTCTCCATTCGGGGGACTGCAAAGGCACAGCAGCCCCCCGATGGGAGAGGGAGGGAGCTCCCTGAGCTGTTAACCTTTTCCATACAGCGGTCCGTACGGACCGCTGTATGGAAAGGGTTAAACGGCTGACATCGCATCACCGATGTCAGCCGTTTATACCAGGGTGCCAGCAATGTGCTGGCACCCTGGTATACCCACTAGACGCCAACGATTACGCAATGGGAGGCGGGCGGGGGATCGCGATCCCGCCTACCGCACCGCCCGCCTCCCGCACCGCCCGCACCGCCCGCAACCCTCCCCCTGCACCTTCCACCGTGCCCAAATAACTCAGGGGTGCAGGGGGAGGAATACTGGACAACGTTTTGAAACCTAAAGTTTCTGATCCCCGCGGTCAGGGACCGCGGGGATCATAAACTGCAGATATCGCAGCAAACCGCAGGTCTGAATTGACCTGCGGTTTGCCGCGATCGCTGACATGGGGGGGTCACGGGACCCCCCCGCGCATTTAGCCTAGGTGCCTGCTCAATGATTTGAGCAGGCACCGGGTTCCGATCACTGCCAGCCGCACGGCAGTGATCGAAAATGCACAGGGCGTACATGTACGCCCTGTGTCCTTAAGTACCAGGGCACAAGGGCGTACCTGTACGCCCTGTGTCCTTAAGGGGTTAATATGCAAAAACAGAAGCTTTACTTAGTCAAAAATTTATAACACAGGCATAACCAAAACAATACAAATATGCATAGAAAACGCTATATCCCGGACCCACAGTCAATGTCCCTGCCCACTGGACAGGCCTAGTCGATGGCGGACACAGCAGTACCTGCAAGTCGTGCTGTGCCGCTACAGAGGACTGACCTAGCCGATGGCGGACACAGCAGAGCCTGCAACATCAATACTGTGCCGCAGATCAGTCCTGAACAACCTGGCAATAACACAACCCTAACTAGCTATATAGTTTCAGGCCTAGGCTTAGTCTCTATTTTTCAGGTGTCACTAGTGTAAAGCATGGAGTAAACGGGTGTACTGACCTTCGTCCATTCTGGGCCCTAGGATGCCGCTTACCCGGGATTGCCACCAAGCTCTCAGCAACTGTGCGGCCTTGCTTGATGATGAGGCTTTCTGTCCACACGCTAAAACTGGTCTTCCTGGGACAACCTCTCTTTCAAAGAGCTGGATTCAGTAAGGAGACGACCAGGATAAAATCGGATTCAGTCCCTCACAGCACAATCCTTCCACCATGTCAGATCAACACTTCCTGGTTCACTCTCAAGCAGCAGCATGAGTCATCACCTACTTTACATATGCAAATCCCAGAGTGTGCTGGTTGTAGCTGCAAAACAGTGGCCTCTAGTGCCCGGAATGCCAAATGACAGTTTAAGTACACGTTAAACATGAACCTTATTATCTCGACGGACAGGATATCAGATACACAGATAAATAAACAAACAAGTATCTAGGCGAGAAGCTGGGGATGAGGGTCACCTCCTGGCTGATCCCTACCAGCTCTCCCTGTACTGCTATGCCCACGTTCAGAACCTTAAGGTGGGAATAACGTGTCCTCGTGCCTGGGCTGAAAATACCCTAAAAGCCCTAAGCTGGTGAAAGGGGAATAGAGTCAGCCTGCTCCCTCAGAACCTGGAGGGGACAGGCATCTCTCTAACAGCCTAGACAGCAAACCACAATAAAACAACAACCAACTTATGTTTTCTGAGCAGGAACAGCCAATCCTTCCTTGCTTGCTTTCACAGAGCCAGACAGAAGCTATAACCCGCACGGAACACTGGGAGTGGGAGTAATTTAAACCAACGACCCCACCCAGTTCACCTGAAGGGAGGCGGATCTAGCACGACTCCAAAACAAAAGACTAGACACGTGCTGCTAATCTGGCAGACCTCCGCACATAGCCTGAGCAGGGCATGACAGTGCCCCCCCTTCTACGGGTGACCTCCGAACACCCCGGACCAACCTTATACGGGTGGGATCTGTGAAAAGCCCTCACCAGTTGGCTGGCACTGACATCCAGCGCCGGAACCCACATCCTTTCCTCAGGGCTGTATCCCCTCCAGTGTACCAGGTATTGAAGGGAACCCCAAAGAACTCTAGAGTCAAGAACAGTGGAAATCTCAAACTCTAAATTTCCATCAACCAGAACAGGAGGAGTAGGCAATGGCAATGGTTCCACTGGTTTCACATATTTTTTCAGTAAAGACCTGTGGAACACATCATGGATCCTTCAAGTCTGTGGAAGATCCAGCCGAAACGCTACTGGAATGACCACCGCAGATATTTTGTACGGTCCAATAAATCTTGGACCCAGTTTCCAAGATGGCACTCTCAGTTTAATAATTTTAGTGGACAACCACACCAGATCACCCACACACAGGTCCGGACCAGTCATACGTCTATTCTCAGCCATTTGCTTATACCTCTCACCCATCTTCTCCAAATTCATTTGGATCCTCCGCTCAGAGGAACTAGTCACAGAAAAGGTACCAAACTGAGAATGAAAACCGTATGCGCCAAAAAAAGGCAACTTACCCGTGGACTCCTGATATGGTTATTCAAAGCAAACTCTGCTAGGGACAAGAATGAGGACCAGTGAAAGAAAAGACCGGCACTCACTTGTCTTCAAAGGTTTTTTGTCTTTATTCGCCACACATAGAAATGTTCAGTGACGCGCGTTTCGGCTCTGTTGCGAGCCTTTCTCAAACCAATGGCATATACCAAAGTCATACAATACAGGTGATTTAAATAGACCGCCAAAGCGGAAATGACATCATGTAGTCATGGTAATTTAGACAAACAAAATAGAAAAAAAGGAAAAAAAGAGGAAACAAAGGGGAGGGAACAAAAGAGACGGGAAAACACAAAGTAACAATTTAAATAATCAGATACACGTGAGAAACAGCCCAATCGCAACAGCATCAATGAGAATGGTAGCAATCATAAATTCTTTTGAAGTTCTCTAGATATTCGTACTAGCTTGCAATTCAGATGATGCGGTTGGGGGGTTCCTCACGTTTTCTGTAAAATACAAGAAAACAAAATATAAATTTAACATACATATAAAAGAAACAGACATCTACAGAAAGCTATGGAGATCATACTCCCGGTTTAACCCCATGGGTTCCAGTGTCTGAAGTGTATGAATCCAATAGGATTCACGCTTCTTTAGCATTTTTAAACGATTACCACCTCTGCGAGGTTGTTGTACCTGCTCAATAATTTGAAAGCGCAATTGCGCAATATTGTGCTTACAGCGGTCAAAGTGATGAGGGACGGGTAGGAGTAAATTATTTTTTCTAATAGTGGACTTATGCTTGGAGAAGCGGTCCTTCATGCGCATGGATGTTTCACCTATATATAACAGTCCACAAGGGCACTTGAGTAAATATATGATGAAACTACTATTGCATGTAAAAAAGCCTCGAACTGGAAAGCGCTTGCCTGTATGGGGATGTGTAAAATATTCCCCTTTAATTACACTTGAGCAGTGTATACACCCTAGGCAAGGGAATGTGCCCTTTCTAGGAGTTGATAGAGTCTTCTGTCGCTTCTCAGTTTGAGCACTGCCCACATCCGCCCTCACCACCATATCGCGGATATTTTTGTTACGTTTATAGCACAATAATGGAGGATTTTTAAACTCCTCAATAGAGGGATAAGCCCTTGACAATATATTCCAATGCTTAGAAAAAATAAATCGACACCTATTGACCCATGGGTGGAACTTAGTAACGAACTGTATACGTGACCCCCTGGACTCCTGTTTAGGGGTCAAGGAGGTAACCCTACTTCTCTCACTATCCAGCAGTGCTGTGGGATACCCTCTATTCTCAAATCTCATGGACATTTCATCAAGACGTTTTTCTTTCACTTCAGTATTAGAAACAATCCTACGTACCCTTTGAAATTGGGAGTGGGGTAATGCCTTTTTTACTGTGGGAGGATGATAGCTTGAGAAATGGTGAAGAGAATTTTTGTCGGTACTTTTGATATACAAATCAGTCACAATTGACCCACCTGCACCCTTAATGACCAGGGTATCTAAAAAATTAATCTCATGATCACTATAATGTAAAGTAAACTGCAGCTCGGGCCAAATTGAATTCAGAAATTCTGAAAAGGCACGAAGGGATCGAATGCCGCCCCGCCATACACAAAACACGTCATCGACGAATCTTCGCCAAAAAATACAATGAATTTTAAACAGATCATTAGTGTAGATATACTTGTCTTCAAACCATGACATGTATGAATTTGCATATGGCGGTGCGGCATTCGAGCCCATCGCGGTCCCACAGCACTGCTGGTAGTAGGTGTCCTGAAATAAAAAGTAATTTTCAGTTAAAATGATTTCAAGAAGTTTCAGGAAAAATTCTTTTGCACCTTCACTGTGAGAGGAGAAGGATAGAAGCCACTCTACAGCCCGTATACCCTTCCAGTGAACAATAGAGGTGTACAGAGAACAAACATCGAAGGTAACTAATAAATCATCATCCTGTAACACCAGGGTCCCAACCTCACGCAAAAATTGATTCGTATCAAGCAGGAAAGACGGCATGTTTTTGGTTAGGGGTGTCATAACTTTTTCAAGCAAAATAGCTGGTGGAGACAAAATAGAGTCAGTCAAGGCCACAATGGGCCGACCCGGTGGTTGGGACAAAGATTTGTGCACTTTGGGCAGTGTATAAAACACTGGTGTTACAAGAGTCACTTTCAACCACCTAAGTGTTATCATCCTGTTGAAACTTTTATTTTATTGGTCCAACGTGACATGTCAAAATCTCTGCAGGAGATACGGCAGGGTGGATTTCATGTAAACCATAACTTGTCGCGCCTTGAGAAGCAGGCTATCGATAACTTATTGGGGGACGATAGCCTGATTTTCAAGCCTGCTGACAAGGGGGGTGCTCTTGTCCTTATGGACAAGGAGTATTACGTCAGTGAGATCTTGGGCCAGTTGGCCAATACCGATGTATATCGTCCTTTGGACGGCGATCCGGTATACATTATAAAAAAGAAATTGTGTACTTTGGTTGATACATTCATTTCACAGCAGATTATTGACCCCAAATTGGGGGAATATCTGATTAATCATCATCCTGTAACACCAGTGTTTTATACACTGCCCAAAGTGCACAAATCTTTGTCCCAACCACCGGGTCGGCCCATTGTGGCCTTGACTGACTCTATTTTGTCTCCACCAGCTATTTTGCTTGAAAAAGTTATGACACCCCTAACCAAAAACATGCCGTCTTTCCTGCTTGATACGAATCAATTTTTGCGTGAGGTTGGGACCCTGGTGTTACAGGATGATGATTTATTAGTTACCTTCGATGTTTGTTCTCTGTACACCTCTATTGTTCACTGGAAGGGTATACGGGCTGTAGAGTGGCTTCTATCCTTCTCCTCTCACAGTGAAGGTGCAAAAGAATTTTTCCTGAAACTTCTTGAAATCATTTTAACTGAAAATTACTTTTTATTTCAGGACACCTACTACCAGCAGTGCTGTGGGACCGCGATGGGCTCGAATGCCGCACCGCCATATGCAAATTCATACATGTCATGGTTTGAAGACAAGTATATCTACACTAATGATCTGTTTAAAATTCATTGTATTTTTTGGCGAAGATTCGTCGATGACGTGTTTTGTGTATGGCGGGGCGGCATTCGATCCCTTCGTGCCTTTTCAGATTTTCTGAACTCAATTTGGCCCGAGCTGCAGTTTACTTTACATTATAGTGATCATGAGATTAATTTTTTAGATACCCTGGTCATTAAGGGTGCAGGTGGGTCAATTGTGACTGATTTGTATATCAAAAGTACCGACAAAAATTCTCTTCTCCATTTCTCAAGCTATCATCCTCCCACAGTAAAAAAGGCATACAAAGGGTACGTAGGATTGTTTCTAATACTGAAGTGAAAGAAAAACGTCTTGATGAAATGTCCATGAGATTTGAGAATAGAGGGTATCCCACAGCACTGCTGGATAGTGAGAGAAATAGGGTTACCTCCTTGACCCCTAAACAGGAGTCCAGGGGGTCAGGTATACCGTTCGTTACTAAGTTCCACCCATGGGTCAATAGGTGTCGATTTATTTTTTCTAAGCATTGAAATATATTGTCAAGGGCTTATCCCTCTATTGAGGAGTTTAAAAATCCTCCATTATTGTGCTATAAACGTAACAAAAATATCAGCGATATGGTGGTGAGGGCGGATGTGGGCAGTGCTCAAACTGAGAAGCGACAGAAGACTCTATCAACTCCTAGAAAGGGCACATTCCCTTGCCTAGGGTGTATACACTGCTCAAGTGTAATTAAAGGGGAATATTTTACACATCCCCATACAGGCAAGCGCTTTCCAGTTCGAGGCTTTTTTACATGCAATAGTAGTTTCATCATATATTTACTCAAGTGCCCTTGTGGACTGTTATATATAGGTGAAACATCCATGCGCATGAAGGACCGCTTCTCCAAGCATAAGTCCACTATTAGAAAAAATAATTTACTCCTACCCGTCCCTCATCACTTTGACCGCTGTAAGCACAATATTGCGCAATTGCGCTTTCAAATTATTGAGCAGGTACAACAACCTTGCAGAGGTGGTAATCGTTTAAAAATGCTAAAGAAGCGTGAATCCTATTGGATTCATACACTTCAGACACTGGAACCCATGGGGTTAAACCGGGAGTATGATCTCCATAGCTTTCTGTAGATGTCTGTTTCTTTTATATGTATGTTAAATTTATATTTTGTTTTCTTGTATTTTACAGAAAACGTGAGGAACCCCCCAACCGCATCATCTGAATTGCAAGCTAGTACGAATATCTAGAGAACTTCAAAAGAATTTATGATTGCTACCATTCTCATTGATGCTGTTGCGATTGGGCTGTTTCTCACGTGTATCTGATTATTTAAATTGTTACTTTGTGTTTTCCCGTCTCTTTTGTTCCCTCCCCTTTGTTTCCTCTTTTTTTCCTTTTTTTCTATTTTGTTTGTCTAAATTACCATGACTACATGATGTCATTTCCGCTTTGGCGGTCTATTTAAATCACCTGTATTGTATGACTTTGGTATATGCCATTGGTTTGAGAAAGGCTCGCAACAGAGCCGAAACGCGCGTCACTGAACATTTCTATGTGTGGCGAATAAAGACAAAAAACCTTTGAAGACAAGTGAGTGCCGGTCTTTTCTTTCACTTGTACTTGGACTTCGGCCCTGGACACGTGCACCACGCCTACAAACGGAGTGCCGGCTGATCCTCGTTAAATTAAGAATGAGGACCAGTCCTCCTGATTCTCAGCCACAAAGCACCTCAAGTAGGTGTCCAAGTTTTGATTAGTATGCTCTGTATGCCCATTCGACTGCGGATGAAAACCCAAAGAGAACGAAAGTTGAATGCCAAGCCGAGAGCAGAACACCCTCCAAAACATGGAGACAAACTGCGTGCCCCTATCCGAAGGAATACCATGCAACTTCACGATATTATCAACAAAAATCTGCGCAAGAGTCTTGTCATTGGGCAGACTAGCTAACGATATAAAGTGAGCCATTTTACTAAAACGGTCAACAACCACCAAAATTAATGTTTTCCCAGAGGAACTCGGCAGATCAGTAATAAAGTCCATAGACAAGTGCGTCCAAGAACGAGACGGAATAGACAAAGGAAGAAGTCAACCAGCAGGTTGAGTATGAGCAACCTTTGACCGTGCACAGGTTTCACAAGCTGCCACGTAATCCTCAATGCTCTTATGTAACCCGGGCCACCAGAACCTCCGGGACCAGAGAACCGGGCGGCAGAGAAAAGGCCCAGGATTGCGCGTCCCCTTTAAGCAGAGAAATGATTATACCAACCCTCTGGCTTTCATCACCTGACGAAGATGGACGCAGCCGAAAATACAACTTGCATGACTCTTTAAAGCAGATAAAGTCATCCACACCCCCTGCAAATCTATCCGGAAGAGAGACTTTAGGCTTCCTATAAATTTGACTTGCACCTGATGCCAGAGCATTCTGAAACCGTGTGACCGAATTGCGCAGATCCGCAACCTCTAGGGATAATCCCTGCATGCGGTGAGCTAGTGCATTAATTGACTCCATCTCAAAACCGCTGAGCAATGGCAGTCAAAGTATTGGCGAGTTATAATCTCACGGCGGACAGGATATCAGATACACAGATAAATAAACAAACAAGTATCTAGACGAGAAGCTGGGGATGAGGGTCACCTCCTGGCTAATCCCTACCAGCTCTCCCTATACTGCTGTGCCCGCGTTCAGACCCTTAAGGTGGGAATAACGTGTCCTCGTGCCTGGGCTGAAAATACCCTAAAATCTCTAAGATGGTGAAAGGGGAATAGAGTCAGCCTGCTCCCTCAGAACCTGGAGGGGACAGGCGTCTCTCTAACAGCCTAGACAGCAAACCACAAGAAAACAACAACCAACTTATCTTTTCTGAACAGGAACAGACAATCCTATACAGAAGCTATAACCCGCACGGAACACTGGGAGTGGGAGTAATTTAAACCAACGACCCCACCCAGTGCACCTGAAGGGAGGCAGATCTAGCACGACTCCAAAACAAAACAAAAGACTAGACACGTGCTGCAAATCTGGCAGACCTCCGCACATAGCCTGAGCAGGGCATGACACTTATACAGGCAGAGCTTATTTGCAATCTCAAATGCCAACCCACTAGAAGTTGTTGTCCTCAGCTACCCTCCCCATACAAACTTATCCTGGGCATAGCGCGCTGGAGACACACCAGCATTGCTCCTCGCTGACCTTCTCAGATTGGGGGTTTCAGAAACACTGGGGACATCAGGCATATTTTACAAGAGAGGAGCTGTTGATTGCTCAGCATTGCATCTGGGTGGCAAACCTGCCACAGCCGGAACCTCTGTGGACACTTGGGAAGGGACGACCCACCATTCCTCCTCTTTTTCATCTGAGGGACTTTCCTCCATACCCTGAGCGTGAGGAGGCACCTCCTCTGCACACACGGGTTCATCAAAATTGCAACATCTCAATATATTTCGGTGTAAGTTCTGTTAGGGTCCTCCTGTCCCTACTGGCTCTACCTCATAGACCGGAATAGCAGGGTCTACTCTTCTCTTCACCATGTATGGAACTGCCTCCCACCGTCCATCCAACTTCCCTGACAGCCGTTTGGCTTTGACCATCACCCGATCACCAGGGACATACCCATATTTCTGCACTAGTCTTGGGTTAAGGTGTACCACCTGTCCCAGGTGCTCCCCCACAACCTTGTGGCCGCTCTCAGTCGGCAGCGGTGCTCCTACACCCATGTGGTGGTACTTCTCTGTGGGGGATCCATCGGGTTAGGCATGTGGAGATCTGAAAACCTTTCGGTCATGGCCCACACGAGTGCCAGTAGTTCCATTTTAACCGCCTCCGGACCGCCTAACGCAGGATCGCGGTCCGGAGGCGGCTGTCCCAGGCAGAGTCATATCATGAGACGCGAGACTTGCTGTGAACGCGCGCAGACAGGCGCGCGCGTTCACAGGATCGGAAGTTAAGAGAGTGTATCTACAGCCTGCCAGCGGCGATCGTTCGCTGGCAGGCTGTAGATGCAATTTTTTTTTAACCCCTAACAGGTATATTAGACGCTGTTTTGATAACTGCGTCTACTATACCTGCTACCTGGGCCTCTGGTGGTCCCTTTTGCTTGGATTGACCACCAGAGGACACAGGTAGCTCTGTAAAGTAGCACCAAACACCACTACACTACACTACACTACACTAAACCCCCCTGTCACTTATTAACCACTTATGAACCCCTGATCACCCCATATAGACTCCCTGATCACCCCCTGTCATTGATCACCCCCCTGTCATTGATCACCCCCCTGTAAGGCTCCATTCAGACGCCCGTATGTGTTTTACGGATCCACGCATCCATGGATCGGATCCGCAAAACACATACGGACGTCTGAATGGAGACTTACAGGGGGGTGATCAATGACAGGGGGGTGATCACCACATATACACTCCCTGATCACCCCCCTGTCATTGATCACCCCCCTGTAAGGCTCCATTCAGACGTCCGTATGTGTTTTGCGGATCAGATCCATGGATCCGCAAAACACATACGGACGTCTGAATGGAGCCTGACAGGGGGGTGATCACCCCATATACACTCCCTGATCACCCCCTGTCATTGATCACTCCCCTGTCATTGATCACCCCCTGAAGAGAAGTACGCTAAACCTTAGATGGAGCATGTGGACTGCTGAGGGTGCACGAAACAACCAATCAAGGACCGTGTTTTAATTTCGGCAATGTTCCATTTATTCATAAGACAACGCGTTTCGGGGTACTAAAATCCCCTTTATCAAGTCTAAAAGAAAGGTTAGATAAAAAGGGAGAAACATATATTTGGAAATATAAATTTTGTGCTTCCCTATGGTAATTCTGTATAACAAATGGAATAAATAAATAGGTATTCATAAATATAGCTGTAAATATAGGTACCAAAGTATATACTGATAAAATGGTAAGTATCACAACAGTACACAAAAGGAGAAGATTAAAAATATATATAAAAATAAATTAGTAATGATAATCATAAACGATAAGATAAATACGGATTAAAATAATGTTGTATCAATGCTGCTATATTTATAATAAAATCTCTATTATGAGAATAGACTTTATGTTATATTATCTACAATATTGCAGGATAATAGTAACTAAAACCAAATCCAGGGCCAGACTTGAAAATATAGTTGCAGGTGACCTAAACAAACATTCAGCTGAGATTTCATATATTTATATATACAAAGGCACTATCAGATATAGTTAGCAAATGTGGTGTATCTACTGGCAGAAGGTTGGGGGTATATATTATCTATTGTCCAAGCGAGAGTGTGTTGCTACTGTAGCTTTATAGAGAAAAATATATGCAGAGTCTTTCAGCCTTAGGGCATCTTACATGAGCCGGGAAGGTTAGAAGGGTATCACGGCTCATCTGAAGAGGCGCGTGTGAGACGCTGACCTCTTCAGTGCCCGCGCTGCTGAAGAAAAAGGGGAGTAGATAGGAGGGACTAACCGGGTCCATGGGAGGGGTCTCCATGGGAAGGTGTGGTTAGGGAACTCGAACGAAGCCTGAGTGGGGCGGTGAAAGGGAGGACTAGTCCGGGTGAACAGGCGGTGAGCTCGTGTGGAGGCATGATTAGGCGGAGCACCTGGAGAGTGTCAGGGAAAGTAACAGGGCAGGACTACATCGGATGGTGAAGGGGCGGGGCTACCACCGGCTTGTGAGGGACGGAGCCAGAGAGAAAGCGTGCCTGCCTGAATCTGTGGGCGGCGAGTTCATGTGGGGGCGTGGTTAGATGTAGCGCAGAGGGAGATGACTGGGGACTGTTAGGAGGGATGGAGATAGCACTACATTACGTGGGGTAATTATGGTGGGGCAGCAGCCAGCATGTAGGGGAAGGATGGTGGATTAAATGTATATAACTGTATATATAGAAATGTATATGACCTATGGAAATGATGTTTGGATGAGTGTAATCGGTGATTAAATATGCAAAAAAATGAGTTGCCTTTAGGGGTGTATAAAGGACATCGCCTTTGTGTATAAGGATATTGATGTTTGGGAGGGGGACAGAGAATGCGGATAATGAGACCGGAACGTGGCTGTCTTTTAAGTGAAAATACAGAAAAAGGACAATTGGATATAAGGAATGTACAGGTGGATGGGATGGAAAAATTGGAGGTAGGGGGATCAATACTATAGAGAACCATAAAGGAAGAAAGAGAGGGGTCTCACAAGTGGAGACGAGTGTCCTGACTATATTTACAGGCCATAGCCCAAAAATGTGCGGGGAACAAAAAACAGCCTTTTTTAAACAATTATTTATTTTCTGTTCTGTTTCCTTGAATCTCTTTGAATGCATGGCAGAGCACTGTTCAGAAGCATTTGCTCTCTAAGGACTCATTGAGTCCATGGGGTTCGAGGGTTTGCAATTTAAAAATCCAAAACATCTCTCTCTTCTGTAGTGTCCTAAATCTATCCGACGTTGTTTCTGCAATAGTTTCGATGGGTGTAATCGTCAATCCGGATGAGTCTTTATTATGAGCGGTGAGGAAATGGCGGGACACACTGTGTTTAAGGTAGCCCCGTGAGATGTTCCAGCGATGTTTGTTTAGTCTTTCTCTAAGTGACTGGATGGTGCGGCCTACGCATTGTAAACCACACTCACATTCCATCACATAGATAACATAGGAAGATGAACAATTCAGAAGGCTTTTAATTGGGTATTCTTCCCCCGTCACATTGCTCTTAAATGACTGTCTCCGATTTGAGATATTGTTACAGCACTTACATAGTTTATGATTACATTTGTAGGTGCCTGTGATTTTAAAAAAACCTGTTGCCCCAGTTAAAAATATGTTAGTGTTCTTCTTCTTTTTCTTCAGTTTACTTGGTGCAAGCATGTTCTTCAGAGATTTCTCTTTCCTGAAGATTATGCGCAGTTTTCTAGGTATGGTATCTTTCAGATACGGATCACATTTGAGTATTTGCCAATGCTTTGATAAAATCGTTCTTAAAATGTCTTGGTTGGGGTTAAAAGTTCTGATAAAAGTCTTGTAGTCCATGTTTTTTGGTGTTTCGGCTAGTTCATGCTTCTCTCTAACATTCAGGCATTCCTGTTGGCTTTGATTTTTTGCCTGCATGAACGCATTATCTATAATTCTTTTCGGGTATTTTTTCTTCATGAATCTGGAGCATAATATCTCGCTTTGAATGAGGAAGTCATCATCATCAGTACAGTTCCGTCTAATCCGTTTAAATTGGCTGTACGGTATATTATCTTTCCACTTTTTGTGGTGAGCACTCCTATAGTCGAGGTAGCTGTTCCCGTCGACTGTTTTGAAATGTGTCTTAAACTTGATGTTCTTATTCTCTGAATAAAGGAGTAGATCTAAGTATTCGATGGATGAGGTAGTTATATTGGATGTAAACAAGAGGTTCCATGTGTTTTTGTTGAGGTAGCTAACGAATGTTTCGGCCTCTTCCTTGGGACCATTCCAAATTACTATCAGGTCATCTATATAACGCTTGTAGAATATGATGTTTTTCTTCCAATAGTGACTTGAATAGATAAAATCATCTTCAAAACAGCCCATATATAAATTGGCAAAACTCGGCGCAAAACATGTCCCCATTGCGGTCCCGTTTTGTTGTTTATAGATCTTGCCCTCAAAAGTAAAAACATTATGCGTTAAAATAAAGTGGATTGCATCCAAGTGTTGAGCGCGAATATTCGAATTGCGAAATTTTTTCTCGAATATCGCAATTTCGAGATTTCGAGATTTAGAATATCATTCTATATATTCGCGAATTCGAATATTCGTTTTTTTTTTTTTTTTATTATTATATTTTTTTCCTTTCCCACTACCCTAAAGTTGTTCTTACCTGTCCTTTGGATTCCTGGCTTCCTGGCTGCTCCAGTCAGTGGCGTTTTCAACCTACTGCTATATTCCATATTAGCTAAATTACAATCTAATCTATATGTGTATTTTACGAAATTTCGCAATAGTCGAAATTGCGATGCGAGTAATATAACACGAAATAATCGCATGAAGATTTCAACTTAGCACTGCTATATTCCATATTCTAGCCTAATATGGAATATAGCTGTGCTAAGTTAGCACTGCTATATTCCATATTAGGCTAGAATATGGAATATAGCAGTGCTAAGTTGAAATCTTCATGCGATTATTTCGTGTTATATTACTCGCATCGCAATTTCGACTTTTTCAAATGTTCTTAATATTGCTCTAACTTCGTCTTTTAGAATATTCGTAATATTCTGAAAGACGAAGTTAGAGCAATATTACGAATATTCTAAAAGACGAAGTTAGAGCAATAGTACGAAATTTCGTAAAATACACATATAGATTGTAATTTAGCTAATATAGTGCTATAATCCCTTTTTTTTCCTCAAATTTTTTTTGCCTCTTCTGAACTAAAGTTTTGTAAAATATGTACACTATTAAAAAATATTACTATAGCAGTATATTAGCTTAAATACAATCTATGTGTATTTTACGAAATTTCGTACTATTGCTCTAACTTCGTCTTTTAGAATATTCGTAATATTGCTCTAATTTCGTCTTTCAGAATGTTACGAATATTCTAAAAGATGAAGTTGGAGCAATATTAAGAATATCTTAATGTAATTGCTATTTCAACTTGACATTGACACTGCCATATTCCATCCATATATTTCTAATATAGCGCTATATTAGAAATATTCCTATTCATTCTTTCATCAGTCAAGCATTACTATGCTCTTGCTTAAAGCTTGTGTGCGATCCGATCCACTCGCATATTGTAAAGACGATTTTTCGCAAAGAAAAAGTTATGTTCTATGCCAAGCAACGATGCCTAGAATACACTTGACATGTCAAAAGCGTACAGTATTCTACTCACACAATTTAAACACTCAATGTATTTCATGCGAAAATTCGCTGCTATAATACTCGTATAAAATTCCTTTCGTACAATGGTTAGCCCTTCTGAACTACTGTTAGCGGCTTATTGCTTATGCTTAAAGCTTATGTGCGATCCGATCCACTCGCATATTGTAAAGACGATTTTTTGCATAGGCTAAGTTATGTTCCATGAGTCATGACAAGCAACCGTGCCTAGAATTCACTTGACATTTTAAAAAGTGTTCAGTATCCTTACTCACACAATTTAAACACTATATATATTTTATGCGAAGATTCGCTGCTATAATATTCTTTAAAAAAAACTTTCGTGTAATAGTCAGCCCTTCTGAACTACTGTTAGCGGCTTATTGCTTAAAGCTTTTTTGCGATCCGATCCACTCGCTTATTGTAAAGACGATTTTTCGCAAAGAAAAAGTTATGTTCCATAACAAGCAACCGTGCCTAGAATATACTTGGCATGTCAAAACCTTTCAGTATCCATACCCATTTAATTTTAGCACTTTAAATGTATAGTATTGTACGCGAAAATTAGCTGCCATTTTACATTCGCAAAAAAAAAATATTCGTGTTACGGTGTTTCCGTCTAAACCACTGTAAGTATTTCACATATAGCGTATATTGAGATAATTTTCTGCCCACAAATATTATCGGACATCATATTGTTTACTTACTGAGTGACCCTTCAAATACCAGTGCATATAGCTTATTTTACAACGGTTCTTATAATGCGAAAAAAGTGGTCATTAATAATTCGCATTATTCAATTCGTATGATGTAAGTTTGTTAGTCTATTGCATCATCTTATGCGCATGGATTAATATTGCGAATTATTCTTAAACCGAATATTCGTATTTTTTTTCTTGTATTCCATGTGAGTTGATTGTTATCCCCTCCCAAATTTTGCTTATAGCCAATGAGAAGGCATTGTCACAGCTTAGCAACATCCCTAGCAACCAATCAGAAAGTAGTCTACCTCTCACTATATAAATCGAGGCACTCCCTGGTATCCACTTTGTGGGTTTAGTTTTTGGAGAGTTAGGAGCTAGTGCTTGTGAGCTGTTGGTTTCTATTGAGCAAAAAATTCGCATTGTTACTTTTATTTAGCTATTTAGTGTTAGGTAGTACTAGTAATTGATTAGGGAATAGCTTTTAGGGTCTCAATTATTAGATAGGTTAGATTAGTTAGGTAAAAGATTCAAGATACAGTTAGCTGATAGGTTTTAGTGCAGGGATCTGTGTAGGGCATATAGGTATAGGGAGTTAGGGACTTGAAAACACAAATTGTTATAGATTAATAGATTAGGTTAGTGTTTAGGGTTATTTAGGACAGATTTTAGGTTAGGTCAGTTAGGGATTTAGGGTAATTTTGTGTCTTTCTGTCTGTCCTTGTTAAAAAGTTTTGTTTTAATAGTTTTTTGTTTGACTGTCTTTCTGTTTCTTTGTTAGTTTACTTTTTTTTTGTTTTAGCTTTGTTACATCTGTTTTGTCTTTGCGTCTGATTGTCTGCGTTTTTAGTGTTTTACAGTTAAAAAAAAAAAAAAAAAGTTTGGTTCTTTCTGTTTAGCTTTGTTACATCTGTCTTTTCTTTGTGTTTTATTGTCCACGTTTTCAGTGTTTTACAGTTAGAGAAAAAAAAAAAAAGTTTGGTTATTTCTGTTTAGATTTGTTACATCTGTCTTGTCTTTGCGTCTGATTGTCCGCGTTTTTTCTGTTTTATAGTTAGAAAAAAAAGTTTTGTTTTTTGTTTAGTTACATTTGTCTTGTATTTCCGTTTGATTGTCTCCGTTTTTCTTTGTTAGTTTTATAAAACCAAAAAAAAGGTTTAGTTTGTTCTGTGTTTGTGTCTGATTGTCTGTGTGTTTCTGTGTTTGTCTTAGTTTGTCATAAAAAACAAAAAAAAAGTTTTAGATTTTCTTCAAATTAGTTAGGTTTTTAAGTTAGGGGTTTTATTTTAGGTTTATTACTTTCATTTATTTTATTTTATATTTTTTACATAATTTTTTTTTTTTTTAAAAAGTCCCTACCCCAATAAAGTTTTACCAAAAACACATTTTAAATTAGTTTAATAAATAAACTAAATATGAGTGCACGGGGCCGCGCAAGCAGCCGCGGTAGAGGAGTCAGTTCCGATGCTGGACCGCTGCCAGCACGGGGCCGCTCCTCCAGTCACGAACAGGCAGGGGCAGGGGCAGGTGGCAGGGGTGTCCGCCTGATCCGTGACTTTTTGGGTTTTAGCAGTCGTTCAAGGGCCATACAGTCTCAGGACGCCGAGAAAGTGATGGCTTTGGTGGCTGACTCCAGTGCCACGGAGTCCTCAGCCCCAGTTCACAGCAGCAGCAGTAGCTGCAGATCTACGCCTCCTGTACAAGCAACCCCCACAGAATTCTCCCCGCTCATGTTCGAAGACGAGGACACTGAGCTGGACATTCTGGGGGAGGCTATGCAGGAGGCTGAAATGCAGTTCAGCCCTCAAGATGGGCAGGACTTTTTGGAAGGGATTGGGGATAACGAGGAGGAGGGGGTAACTATACATATCCCTTTGAAATCCCTTCCAACAGGTGCGGGTGGTTTGAAAAACACCAAACCCGCACCTAGTCAGACCCAGGTGTCAGCGAGGGGACAGCGGATCCCAGTCAGGGGCTCCATGTTAGCTGTTCCCCTCAGTCCACCACAGTTTGGCACCGGGTCTGACATTGCAGATGAGGAGGAGGGTGATGCAGAATGGGTGCCACCTACTTTGGCAGGTGACAGCAGCACTGAAGAAGGTAGGCACCCGAGGCAAACGGTGCGCCAGGTCTCCAGGGAGCCCATTGGCAGGGGCTCTACTGTTGAGAGTAGCAGGCAGCAGCAGCATGCTCCACCTGTGCGCACCGAGACCCAACAGGCGCAAGCCAGCACCACCCCATCGGACAGGAGGTTGGTGCGGAAGTCGCCTGTTTGGGCTTTCTTCACCCTGGCAACAGATGATGTTACTGTTGCCATTTGTAATCTCTGCCATGCCAGGGTGAGGAGAGGGAGGTCAGTTGCTCGGCTGGGTACCACAGCCCTGAACCAGCACGTGCGACTGAACCACTGGCGGGAGTGGGAACAGAGTAAGAGTGGTAGTAGCAGCAGCGCCACCGGCAGTGTGCAGGGGACAGCAGCTCCTGCCACTGTACAGCAGCTCCCCCTCTCAATTGCTACTGATTCCCACCCCCCAGCTCCCTCTAGTAGAGGTATTGGTACCGGCAGCCATCCCTCTGCAACCAGTGCACCCTCCTCTATCTCCTCCTCTGCCGTCCGGCGCCAGCCATCAGTTGCTGATGCTTTTGAACGCACCGCGCCCTATGCCCCAGGGGACCGACGTGTGCGTTCACTCAATGGGCTCCTGGCAAGGGTTATTGCCCAACATCTGCTTCCGTACAATCTGGTTGACAGCAACCCATTTAGGCAGATGTTGGAGCAGGCCCAACCCAGATGGCGTGTCCCCAGCCGCCATTACTTTGCCAGGACTGGCGTCCCTGCCCTACACCAGCACCTTGTGCAGAATGTATGCCTGTCACTGGATCATGCTGTCAGCGACAGGGTGCATCTCACAATGGATGCTTGGACCAGCAGGCATGGGCAGGGTCGATACCTAAGCTTTACAGCCCATTGGGTTTCCCTCCGAGGGGCCGGGGAGGGAACGGCGGCATCTGAGTTTGTGGTGCCGCCCCGGGGTGTCCATGGGAGAAATGCTCCTCTCCCGCAAGCCACAGTCTCCACTGTTGCTGAGCCCCCAAGCAAGCGTCCCCGTAGCTACGCAAGTGTGGGGCACGTCCGCTGCCAGGCTGTGCTCCAGCTTGTGAGCTTGGGGGAACGGAGACACACTGGACCTGATGTTCTATCCGCACTACAGGCTCAGGTCCAGAAGTGGCTGACACCCCGAAGTCTCCAGGCAGGTATGGTTGTCTGTGACAATGGCAGCAACCTACTCGCCGCCCTTCAGGCTGGCAGTCTCACACACGTGCCCTGCATGGCACATGTCCTCAACCTTGTGGTTCAGAAATTCCTCCGCACTTACCCAGGGTTGAGTGACGTTGTGCAGAGGGTACGTAGGATTGCCAGCCACTTCCTACGATCCCCAACTGCCGCCGTGTCCCTGTCCAAACTGCAGCGGGACAACAGCCTGCCCACCCACAGGCTGATTATGGACAGTGTGACGCGGTGGAACTCCACCCTCAACATGCTGGAGAGGTTGTGGGAGCAGCGACGGGCGGTGAGGGAATACCTGCTGGAGCTAGGCACTCCAGGGCCATCACACCCACTCCCCTATGTCACTAATGCGGAGTGGGGGCAGATTCAGCGAGTCTGCCACGTGTTGGCCCCATTCGAGCAGGTGACAAAGATGGTCAGCAGGGAGCATGTTGGCCTCAACGACGTGCTCCCCTTAGTGTTCCTGCTGGACAGGACACTAGATCGCTTGCTTGAGGCTGGGGAGAGTGCCTTGGTGGAGCATGAAGAGTCAACCATGCTCCACCATGACCAGGCCCAGGACGACGAGGAGGAGGATGAATTAGTAGACATCCAGGAGTCTGGGCTTGGTCAGGAGGGAGAGCCGGTGCTGGGGGCACCGATAGTCCGGGGGTGGGCACCTCCGACCGGGAGCAGCGGCATCGGCAGCAGGAGGACCAAGAGGTCATGGTCCCGGGTAGCTCTGAAGAGTCACAGCGGGCTGTGCTCTTTCCCATGGCTGCCCATATGCTGCGATGCCTCAGGAGGGACCCCCGGATCATAAAAATAAAGGAGAGGGATGAGTTTTGGTTGGCCACCCTTTTAGACCCTCGCTGCAAGGGGAAACTGGAGCAGTTTCTACCAGCCAGCCGGAGGCAGGCCCGTATTAAAAAATTGTGGGCCTGTCTGGTCCACCGGCTGGAGGAGGCAAACCCTAGGCCTCACGCTCCAGTTCTCCCCGCCCATCTCACCCAGCAGGTGGCTGGAACCAGCAGCACCAGCCGAGCAGGTGACCTTATGGGTGAGATGAGGCTGTTCTACCAGTCTGCGCGACCCAGTACCACCAGCAGCAGCAGCATCAGTCACCACCAGCGGCTGGCCCGCATGGTGGCAGACTACATGGGGTCCGTTGGTGCTTTCGACAGCATGAACACCGACGACCCCATGGAGTACTGGGTTGCCAGGCTGGACACCTGCCGTGAGCTGGCTCAGTATGCGCTGGAGTTACTTTCATGCCCCCCCTCCAGCGTACTGTCTGAGCGGACTTTCAGCGCGGCAGGTGGGGTGGTCACCAACAAGAGGACCCGTCTGTCCACTGTCTCTGTGGACAGACTCACATTCATTAAAATGAATGAGTCCTGGATCGGCAGTGACTTCTTGGCCCCCGCTGTCGGTTCAGGGCGCTGAAGGGTCCCTTGTTCATCCCTCTCCTTTGCTCTCCCTCCAATTCTCCGTTGTTTTTTAATGTTTCTTAATGACATGGACACTAACACAACTGGCCAAGGCCAAGCAACGTCTTCACTGACTTCTGGGCTCTGTTTGATCTCAGGACAGTGTGGATGTGCACATGTCGTTAGCGCTGGATGTGAGCACCGACAATCGTGTATGGGTCTGGCGACCTGCGTTACATATCTCTCCTCACAGACAAACGGAGGACAACAGACACTACTAAACCCTTTCAGTCCTTTATCCCTATGGCTCAGAGGAATCAGTCAAACTGCTTTACTAAAAACATTTTTTACATGTAAATATTTAATTTATTATATATGTTACGACATTACTGTTTTAGACTATTAAATTAAAAATATAACTTGTTTTTATTTAGTTTTGGGTTGTGTTCATGGTCTGATGTGTGGTCCATTCATGAATTCACATTCATGCTGCTTAGTTAGAAAATGATACAATGTAATGTATTATTTTAGTGTTGGTGCTGCCCCTTTTTGTTGGTGGGGCCATTCATGGTAATATGTTCCAGATGCACATTTAGCTGCTCCTGCCACCTGTCCTTCTGATTTTGTGCCTAGCTATATGCGGGCCTCATTCAATACCATTTTCATATATCCTCTGTTGGATGCTGTCTCCTGTCCAGACTCCTGATATATATGAGTCATCTAGGGGCCTAAAAACACTCTATCTACTGCTGCTGCTGCTACATGTCCTGCTGATTTGTGCCTAGCTATATGCGGGCCTCATTCAATACCATTTTCAAATATACTCTGCTGGATGCTGTCTCCTGTCCAGACTCCTGATATATATGATTCATCTAGGGGCTTAAAAACACTCTATCTACTGCTCCTGCTGCTACATGTCCTGTTGATTTGTGCCTAGCTATATGCGGGCCTCATTCAATACCATTTTCTAATATCCTCTGTTGGATGCTGTCTCCTGGCCAGACTCCTGATATATATGTGTCATCTAGGGGCCTAAAAACACTCTATCTACTGCTGCTGCTGCTACATGTCCTGCTGATTTGTGCCTAGCTATATGCGGGCCTCATTCAATACCATTTTCTAATATCCTCTGTTGGATGCTGTCTCCTGTCCAGACTCCTTATATATATGAGTAATCTAGTGGCCTAAAAACACTCTTTCTACTGCTGCTACATGTCCTGCTGATTTGAGCCTAGCTATATGCGGGCCTCATTCAATACCATTTTCATATATCCTCTGTTGGATGCTGTCTCCTGGCCATACTCCTTATATATATGAGTCATCTAGGGGCCTAAAAACACTCTATCTACTGCTGCTGCTGCTACATGTCCTGCTGATTTGTGCCTAGCTATATACGGGCCTCATTCAATACCATTTTCAAATATCCTCTGGTGGATGCAGCTGACTGTCCTGATCTATATGAGTCATGTAGGGGCCTAATAAGACTACAATTTGTGCTTTGAGGTGTGTGTATACTATTTTTCAATTAATTTAACTACATAGTCTACATTTCAATGCTGATGTTTTACAGGTTTACAGTTTATTTTGGCCTTAAATTGTATCTTTAATACTATTTCTTTAGTACACTTACAAATTTAAATACATTTTTTTTATTAGATAATATTATTGGAGCAACCAAGTTAAAAATTAAGTAATGTGTTTATATATTTTTCTGCTCCATATTCTTTTTTCTTTTAATTTCATAAACAACAATGCAGAAATATATATTTTCTGATTCTGTAAAAATTATGTTTATAATTTACAGAAAAGTCATAACAGTGTCAAGTATCAAACACAGAGCGAAATATTCATAGATTGACCTGAGTCCTACAATGGGTGTAATAAATGTTATAAACAATTTGACTAAAATTGAAGTGTAGAACTGATAAGTAAAAGGTTGATATTTTAGATATATGTAAATATAAACTTTATAATCCTGATTGGCAATAACTTAAATTTTTTGGGGTAAAACAAAATGACTAAAAACACAATCAAGTTCTTCTGGTTATGGCGCCGCCATGTGAGGGAGTCGAGCGCGTGAGCTCCGCAGCACATGAGACGATAATCGCCATGGGAACTTGTAACACCTCTTTTATACAATATGAAGATAGTGTCATGGAACGTTAAAGGGTTACGTTCACCCCAAAAACGTAACAAGATATTGGGACGGTTAAAACATTTAGGGGCCAACATAGCAATGTTGCAAGAAACTTATCGGAAAGCGACTTTTGCAGAATGAAGAAACAGTGGGTGGGGACGGTGGTGGGTTGTCCCGCAGTGAATCGCACGGCTGGAGTATGTTTTCTCCTTCACAGGAATCTGAATTGTGACGTACTGGTGACTGAACCTGACTACCAAGGCCGTTGTTGTGTTCTGCACATCAAAGTTGGGTCAGAATAAATTATGATTTATAATGTCTATGGACCTAATGTGGACAATAAGCAATCTTTTGATGATTTGGCCAGTAAAATTAATAGAGACCCTGTCCCGAAGCGCAATGTTGGGGGAGACCTGAACACTGTATTCAACACTGTGGATGATAGGAAAAAGTCAAACACCCACGTTGAGGCGATACAAACGCGCAATAGTGTCACAGAACCCTTCCTACTAGATACTGCTCTACTTCACACCTGGAGGTATGCGAATCCAGAGGGTAGAGAGTTTACATTCTATTCCACACCACATGACTCATGGTCCAGGATAGATTATTTCCTAGTGTCGGAAACACTGAAGCCTAGGGTAGCGGAACCAAAAATACATGACATGGTGCTCTCGGATCACACTACAATTTATGTAGGTTTTTTAGAGCCGCAGCCTAAAGGCCAGGATATTATGTTGAGGTTCCCCTTTTACTTGTATAACGATGATAACTTTAGAGATATTGTCCTAGGCTGGTATCTAGAGTACAGAGGAGATAATGTTTCTAGTCTATCTAACCCCTCGCTGTTCTGGGATGCTGCCAAGGCTGTCCTTAGAGGGAGGATGATGGCTTCTGTAAGGGGACTTAAAAAAAAGATCACTCAACAACTGCAAGATCTCAGCTGCTCCCTTCGTACCGCTTTTACCACTTATCAGACCTCCCCTAATGAAAATACCAAGAAGACCTGGCATCTGGCTAAAGGGGATTATAAACTGTGGTACAAGAGATAGATGAGATGCAACATGTCTGGAATAGATAATAAGTTCTTTAGAGTTGGTAACAAATCAGGAAGGATGTTGGCCAACCTTGTCAAAAACTCCAGACGACAATCCCACATCTCGAAATTGGCAGATAACAGTGGGGCTATACATGACAATCCTGGCAAAATCACCTCTATTTTAGGGGATTATTATAAAGAGTTATATAAGGACCCGGGACTTAAGACTACCCTGTCGTCATTTATTTCTAAGTGTGTGGCGCTTCCGTCCCTCTCTGTTACCCAGCTGGATTCGCTGAACTCCCCGATATCTGAGGATGAGGTGTTATCAGCGATTAAAGGCATGCACTTACATAAAGTCCCTGGTCCGGAACAGGTCCACAGGAGAATTTTTTTAGATGTTAGATGAGGACCTTAAAACCCCTCTGGCGGCTGTGTTTAATGGCATACTGGCGGGCAATCCGTTGTCCATAACAGACAACTTAGCTTACATTAAACTGATTCCTAAACCGGGGAAAGATAGTCTTAATCCCGCCTCGTATCGCCCAATTTCGCTGATCAACGTAGATCTCAAGTTAGGGGCGAAGATCATGGCTGACAGACTCTCACTTGTCCTGCCAGCTCTGGTTTTGCGGCCTCTGTCAGGGTTCGTCAAAGGAAGGTCAACGGTTTCAAACATTGGGAAAGTTTTGACAGTGTTGGATGCAGTGCAGGGAAACCTCAGCTCTTCTACGCAGCCGTCCTTGATGGCAATTGACGCAGAGAGGGCGTTTGATAACGCTTGCTGGGACTGGCTAGACGAAGTGTTGAGTAGAATGCATTTTGATGGACCAATTAGAACTTTTATAACAGCTTTGTACACTGCCCCTAGTGCCCACATAGCTATTCAAGTTTTTTTGTTTGTTTAGTTTACAGGGGGACACGTCAGGGGTGTCCGCTTTCCCCACTATTGTTTGACCTTGCACTTGAACCATTGCCCGGCATGCTTGAGGGAGGGGACGTCTTCAGTGGAATAAAAGTAGGCCATAAAGAAATCTATACCTCCTTATTTGCGGACAACATCCTATTGATCATGGCGGACCCAGTTGAGGACCTTGAGAAAGTCTTTCAACTCCTGGACGCATTTGGTCCAGTGTGGCGTTTTAAAATAAATCTGTATAAGTCCGTAATATTGCCATTAACCCTTTCACGACCGCAATCTGTATATATACGTGATAGCTGCACATACCCCGTGCAGCTACCACGTATATAAACGTTCTGGCAGCTCTTTAATCCAAGCGCTGCAAAACGCTTGGATTAAAGCTTCTGCCCCTGCCCTGTATGCTGTCACGGACAGCATACAGTGCAGTAATGCCGGCAAGGGACCAATCGGAGTGGCCCCTTGCCGGCAATCGATCCGATTGGTTAGTCTGTACAGACTAACCAATCGGATCGCGGCAGTGAAAAAATGCCGGTTTCAGGCTCTGATCTGCGCTCTGCAGATCAGAGCCTGAAAGCCGATAGTGTTCCTCATGCCCCCCGATCCTCCAAGCCTTTGGTGCCCCTCTGTGGTCCCCCCCTACCCCGATCTGTGCCTCGCTGATCTGTTCCCAGCCGGCGCTCATGTGCTTCCTCCTGCCCTGATTGGCATGCGGTCCGCCCCCTCCCCGCCCCCTGCATTAGTTTTCTGGCCGCCCCTCCTGCCCCAGCCTCCCTCAATATTGTCCCTACCCCCCGATTCCCCATTCTGTGTGTGTGATGGCGGCGGCTCCATTCCTGAGCCGCCGCCATCAGCAGAGTGTCAGCTCTATGCTGACACTCTCCTGTAACCCGATAGATGCTGCAGTTGCGGCATCCATCGGGTTAACAGAGGGAGGGGGCTCCCTCTCTCCACCATCGGGGCTGCAGCGCTGTGATCGCAGCGCCCGATGGTTGCCATGGCAACCGGACGCTTTGCAAAAGCGTCCGGTTGCCATGGCAAAGGCGTCCAGTGCTGCCACCTACAGGCAGTCTGGAAGTATTATACTTTGCAATGCAAGAGCATTGCAAAGTATAGTACAACTATCAGCCCCACTGGATCTTCAAGATCCAAGAGGGAACTGATAAAAAAAAAAGTGAAAATAATAAAAGTAAAAATAAATCAATAAATAAATAAAAATGTAAATAAAAAAAAGACTGCCTTTTCCTATAAAAAAATGAAAAAATAAAATAAAATACACATATTAGGTGTCACCGCGTCCGTAACGACCGTCTCTATAAATATATCACGTGATGGACCCCGTCCGATAAACACCATAAAAATAAAATAAAAAAAACAGTGCCAAAAAAGCTATTTTTGTCACCTTACATCACAAAAAGTGCAACAGCAAGCGATCAAAAAGGCTTATGACCCCCAAAATAGTACCAATCAAACCGTCACTTCGTCCCGCAAAAAATGATACCCTATTTAAGACAATCGCCCAAAAAATAAAAAAGCTATGGCTCTCAGACTATAGAGACACTAAAACATCATTTTTTTGGTTTCAGAAATACTATTATTGTGTAAAACTTAAATAAATAAGAAAAAGTATACATATTAGGTATTGCCACGTCCGTAACGATCTTCTCTATAAAACTATCACATGACCTAACTCCTCAGATGAACTCTGTAAAAATAAATAAATGAAAACTGTTCCAAAACAGCCAATTTTTGGGTCACCTTGCCCTATAAAGTGTAATAATGAATGATCAAAAAATCCTATGTACCCAAAAATGGTACCAATAAAAACCTCAACACTTTCTGCAAAAAACGAGCCCCTGCACAAGACGATCGGCAGAAAAATAAAAAACATATGGCGTTCAGAAAACCAATCCAGCACAATCTGCCTTCCAAAAACCGTATGGCATTCCTTTCCTTCTTCGCCCTGCCGTGTGCCCGTACAGCAGTTTACGACCACATGTGGGGTGTTTCTGTAAACCGCGGAATCAGGGTAATAAATATTGAGTTTTGTTTGGCTGTTAACCCTCAATGTGTTAAAGAAAAAAAATATATAAAATGGAAAATCTGCCAAAAAGTGAAATTTTTAAATTTCATCTCCATTTTCCCTTAATTCTTGTGGAACGCCTAAAGGGTTAACAAAGTTTGTAAAATCAGTTTTGAGTAACTTGAGGGGTGTAGTTTCTACAATGGGGTCATTTATGGGGGTTTCCACTATGTAAGCCCCACAAAGTGACTTCAGACCTGAACTGGTCCTTAAAAAGTGGGTTTTGGAAATTTTCTTAAAAATTGTAAGAATTGCTTCTAAACTTCTAAGTCTTCTAACGCCCTAAAAAAATAAAATGACATTTCCAAAATGATGCCAACATAAAGTAGACATATGGGGAATGTTAAGTAATAAATATTTTATTAGGTATCACTTTCTGTTTTAGACGCAGAGAAATTGAAATTTGGAAAATTGTGAATTTTTCCTAATTTTTGGTAAATTTGGGATTTTTTCATAAATAAAGGTGAAATATATTGACTCAAATATATGACTATCATGAAGTACAATGTGTCACGAGAAAACAATCTCAGAATGGCGTGGATAAGTAAAAGTGTTCCAAAGCTATTACCACATAAAGTGACGCATGTCAGATTTGAAAATTTTGACCTGGACACTGGGGCATCAATGACCCTTGGTCATGAAAGGGTTAACATCCCTGAAGTTGAAGGAATTACTCCCGGGGTCATGTAGCAACATAGTGGTGAGTAACTCTCACATTACCTATCTGGGAATAAAAATAGGAAAATCTTCATCATGCCTTTATAATCTAAATTACCCGCCCCTATTTAAAGATATTTCTGCCGATCTTAAAAGATGGCAGAATCTTCCACTGTCCTTAACGGGTAGAAGTCATATTCTGAAAATGCTATGTGACGAACTGCGACCGCCGCGGCCACAATACGTCACGAAACCGCCACAGCGCCCCTAGTGGTCAATCCGCAAACAGGCCTCCCAGCCACTTTCAGCACACCGACAGTCTAACTTGAGTCCGTACAGTCGATAGGCTGAAAGCGCAGGGAGTGGACCGCCGACCGACCGCAAGTAAGCATGTGAGCGATCAGACCGGAACTACACACAGGGTAGTTTAACTGCCACCACCTTGCAATTTATGGGAGCAAGGAACCCGCTATCTAGATAACACAACCAAGTAGCTTTCCCTTCGGAGAGGCTAGGGTAAGTTTTTGCAGTGTTTGAAAACAGGCATATGGCTAGAGAAATGACTTGGAGGTCATTTATTATATATCTATATACAATACAAATTATCAAGATGCACAGTAATTATTAACACAATAATAAAGGAAAGTATAGTCCAATAAACAACAAGAGAGAAAAGAAAGAAAATACTTAGTTTCCGCAGAAAAGATGTCCGTTGGTGAAATAGTCCGTTGCAGGGATAAAGTCCAAGAAGCCTTTGTCCAGTGTAATATGCCTACAGCCCACGGGTTCTCTGGCTGAGGCCCTCTTTCGGTGTTGTTAAAAGTGGAGAACTCCTTTAGCAGATTCTAGGTCTTTGTTATAAAGGGTCTCAGAACCAAGGCGGGGAATTGAGAGTCCGCCTGCTGGGCAGGCTGTATTTCTGAGGTGAATGTCAGTTCTGAAATATGGCATGTGCCATATCGTGGGATGTCTCCGCTGTACACAAGTAACGAGCACATATTCACATTCCCCACAAAATATGGAGTTCAGGGATACCAAATATTACTATTATAACTGGTTCTATGATGGGGTAACACCATAACTTTACCTGGGCACATCTTAGAGTTATGTTTGTCCTATGTAAACGTGCAGTGAATTCTGAGTGACACGATGATGTAATTTTTACGTCCGTAAGATGCATGGTCTCTCTTAAAAAGGTAAAAATCATATCTCAGATTCATGTTGCAGTTTGGGAAACCTTGGTGCCGGCCTGTCTGCAGCAAGCCAGCTTACAGTACAGACCCCTTATGGCAGTGACACCAAATGTCTCCCCCCAGGTGCAGTCTTCACACCTAGCTGTGATATCTCTTCAGACAGGGAAGTTCTTTTGTCAATCTGAGGAAGCCAGCTGTAATTGCGTTATCTGCTGGGCATCTATTGACTGACTTGAACAAAAGGACTATGTTGTTCTCTGGGTACAACAGATCAAATTGTAGGTTCTGGGGCCTAGGGAAATAATTACTAATTAGACCTACTGATCAATAAGGCAGAGTAATATTGATAATATTGGGAGGACAGTTCAATATTCTCGTGGATCATCCGTGACAACTATGTTTTCCCAAATTGCTGTATCCCCTGCAGAAGATTCCATTACTCCTGAAGCATGCGAATGTCACGGGCCTTCATTCGGTCTTTACTAGATTTTTATGGTCAGGTAGAAAGCCTCACATTGCATTGACAAAACTGATGTTACCAAGAGATAAGGGGGGTTTGAACGCACCAAATATTAGAATGTACAACTTAGCGTGCCTTTTCAGACACTGCCTGGACTGGATACAGGGGACTAGCCACTTATCCAACTTCGACCTGTAAACCCACTTGTCCCATCCATGGCCATTAGTTAACTTGCTTCATACGAGAAGGCAGTTCCTGACGCCAGGTTTGAAACAATCTCCTTTAAACGTGATACGATGGTGGCATGGAAGGAGGCACGTAAGCTGGCAAAAAGGCCAATTCCTTGCGTCTAGGGTATTGAAGTTGTGGAAGCATCCAGAACTCCCACAGGGGAGTACAAATAAGATGTTCAAGGTCTGGAGGGCTAAGGGCATTGGGACTTTGCTTGATCTCCTTTATATCCCTGATAAAAGATACCTAACCTTTGCAGAGTTCTGTCAGAAGTATGGCCTGGGGGGTTCGCACGCTCTTCCCTTCCAACAAGTCTACCTATTTTGTAGGGAGAGATTGCGTAATGTCACCGAGGATTGTTTAGGGAACTCTTTGGTTTTCTCACTGGGTGGTGGAAAATCTATAATTTCCTTCTCTCACATCTACCAAGTGATGCGTGACTCAAACAATGAAGCCTCTGCACAAACTCTTTTAAAAGGTGGGAAAAGGTGCTTCATGTCACAGCTGATGCTGAACAGATCCTGCAGGAATGGATTAGGGTATGCAAAGCAGTGCCATGTGAAGTATGGAGGGAAAGGCATCTTCGTCTAATACAAGCGGCCATTTATGCTTTTACCTTTCCTCAAAAAATTGAATATGGCTTTTCTAAATGCTTGTCTGAAATGTGGGTTGGATAAGGCAGATCTGGTGCATTGTGTTTGGGTATGCCCACAGGTTCAACATTTCTGGGAGCATGTCAGATGCTGGATTAAGTCTACACTGGGATTCACCTTGACTCAGAAACCAGAGGTTCTTCTCTTTCATGTCTATGGAGAGACTACCCCTCCCCCCCAGGCTGTAGTAGATACAGCCCTAGTGGTATCATTGCGCTGTTTACTGCAAAACTGGTTGAAGGCAGAGGTGCCCAAGATGCATGAGGTCATGTTGCAGGTGAGGCGTTTTATGTACCTATATAAAACTGAGGAAGAGCAAAACAAAGATAAAAAGACATAATGGTTTTCCAAGAGGTGGAGGATCTTTATTAAAAAAAAAAGTTTTCCCCAGGATGAAATTAAAAACATAATGCAAACATTAAAAATCACAGATATATTTTGGAGGCACTTCACGGCACGTTAGGGGTGCTATCTCTTGAGGAATCAGCTGCGTAGGGTGAAAGGTATATGACACACTATAGGGTAACTTCTATTGAAATGTACGAGCTCAATTATGGAAATGGTGATTATCGTCATGATTATTCGGGGGGGGGGGGGGTTTGGGGATGGGGGCTTTTGGGAAATGTTTTTACTGATATAAAAACTGGAAATTATTTATCACTAACTGTATTTGACCTGTATTCAAAAGTCTATACTTTTTTTTGCTTACTGGTGGTACTAATAAAGAAATTTAAAAAATAAATTAATAAATAACACAATCAAAATCCTTTGAAATGTTTAACAGTGAAAATAGGTGTTTTTAAAATAAAAAAAACACAATGAGAAGGAAACTGAAGACATTGGTACTGAACATTTGTTTTCAATACCCTTATGAAAAAACATAATATTTATTTAATTTTGATCTAAGAAAAATATATATGCTAGGGAGCTTATAGATTGGACTCTGAAGCAATTTCATAATTTTATGTTGACGGATGATTCAGGATTTAACATGTTCCAGAGTGATGCGCTCAAATAAAAAAGCCTATCATGCCTAGTGCCTACTGTACAAGCCTGTGGGTCCAGTACTATATTCTAGAGTTGCTACAGTTGTTCAAGTGTATGTTCAGCATTGAGCAACAGTATGTTTTGAAACAATTAGATCACAGAAATAATTCAACAGATCAAGTGACCCGGTTAATAATACATTAAATAATGTTTTCTGCCGTGATGCCATGAGCAGTCTTCAAGAAGACAATGCCATCATGCATCTTGTATCACATACACGGCAGCTGGCTGTCTCAGAGGGCCTGTTAGCACAGCGCAGCGTTGCTGATGCTCTGGGGATAGGGCGCAAAATAGTCAGCCACTTCAAACATTCAAACCTGGCATACTCTCCCTTACAAGATATTGAAAAGCAGCTTGGTCAACCAATTAAAAGGCTTCAACAAGACGTGCAGACTCGTTGGAACAGCACGTTTTACATGCTTCAGTCATTGAATGAGCAGAAACGGGCACTAGGAGTATATATGTCTGAGCATGAGCTTCCGGCCACTTTATCTGCAAACTACTGGAATCTAATGGAGGAAGTGTTACACGACTTGGCTCCCTTTGAAGAGCTGACACGTCCAGTGAGTTCTGCGGATGCTTCTGCGTCAGAAGTTATTCCTGCTGTGACTGTGCTGCAGAGACTGCTATGAAAAGAGGATGATGACCATGGTATTAAAACAATGAAGGGCACTTTGCTTGCTGCTTTGCAGAAACAATTTTCGGATACAGAGCGCAATCCACTATACGACATAGCAACAATAATTGATGCAAGGTAATGCAGTAACTTTTAAATAAAGCTTTAATTTGCTCATAAATCTTGGGGGGGGGGGGGGATGATGTGTTTCATCATGAAACACATCATTCCTCCCAACATTTATGAGCAAATTGTGTATATATATAATTTTTCTAGGTATAAAGATTGATTCTTTTCCAATGCTGACAGTGCCAGGCAGGTAAAAGAAATGTTTGTTGCTGAACTTCAAAAGCTTTCGGAAGACACAGCCACGCTTGAGGAAGAACCAGCTGTCAAAAAACCGCACCATGACAAGCCGAGTACCAGCCTGGACTGTGTTTTTCAGGCAATAGCAGATGAACATCCCTCTACATCTGTGAGCATCACTCCAAAAGCTGCTACTGTGCAGCTGTTAAGGTACCTAGAGGAAAACACTGTCTCATGCTCAGATAGTCCACTTAAATACTGGGCATTAAATAAAATACGTTTTCCAACTTTTGTTGTAATGGCGCAAAAGTATCTTTCAGCCCCATGCAGTAGTGTGGAAAGTGAAAGACTGTTCAGCTCAGTGTCTCACTTTCTGACCGAAGGCAAAAAAAGACTTCTAGCTGACCATGCAGAAATGCTTATATTACATAAATGGTTGTTACACTGCCTCTTGTACTTAAACAATGTGTGTTATAGTTCTGTTTTGGGCCTTTTGGTTGGTCAGTGGTCACAAAATACATTTGTGTGTATTTTATTGTTAAAATTGGTATCGGCAATTGGTATCGGTGAGTACTTAAATAAAAGTATCGGTACTCATACAAAAAAATGGTATCGGGACATCCCTACCGGGTACTTAACGGCTATTTAATTCCCTTATTCGGAATAGTTATGAATCAGAACTTTGGAGTCTACATTTTACTACACTGTTAACGGTTAATCATGAAGCTTATTAATCCTGCGTAGGCAACCAGCATGGATCACTTTTTCTACTTTGCGCTATAACAAGTCTAGAGTGTAGAATTCTAAAAACATGGTTTGGATTGTTCATATTCATGCATGTGCTGTGTTAATTATGTATTGTCAATATTTATACAAAGAAATATGTATCTAAGTAAAAATATTTTAAAAAATAATCCAGTGTTAGGTTTCATTTACAAAATTAATTTATTTTATTAAGTTTTATTTTTTTTTAAATTGGGTTTGGGGCGCCAGTGTTGTGGTTCACGATGTAGCAAGTTGTGGACCGCATGTGGCCTTCCCTTGTCAAAAGGTCTTGTGCACTAAAAATTGTACTGGACTTATTGATGAACCTAATGAAAAAAATGTATTTTATTATTTATTTATTTTTTGTTTGTTTTTTTGCTACGGATTAAGGTTCGAACATGGTGTTGTCTGTTGTCCTGGGAGGGATGGCTTGACTTCCGTGTTGACCTATCTACATGGTTGGGTCTGACTGGCGTTATACTCATCCGTGTGACAATCCGGTTTTGTTAATGAAGCCTGAATGACACATGTATATAGGGATAGTTACCTTTATATATTTTTCAAAAATATTGACAATTATGTAATGATATTTTGCACATGCAAAATATATATAGACACCGCTTTTAAAAAAATTTATTAAAAAAATAAATGCTATATAATGTTCCTCATCAGTTTCAGAATTCTTATACTCCGAGTCATGTAATCAAATTTTTCGGTCTGTTTGGCGGAAGCAATGCCAGGACATTTACATTTTTATAATAAAGGATTCGTGCTGTTTAGTTTTTACAACATGCCCTTACCATTTTGCTTATTATTTCCAATTTTTTATTTTTTTATATTTTTTTTTGTGTGGTATCCACAATTATTTCTAAATAAATTTGACATTAGTTCTCAGTCTTATTAATTGAGCTATTTTAATAATGATAACATTGTTACTAATTATTTAATTGGCTCGATACAAATTTATATTCTTATAACACAAAATTATTATTTATTTATTTTAAATATTATCAATCCATCAAGTTTATGTCAAATTTAAGAATAATGTATTTACGTTGAAAGTAGTTATTTTTTGTATTTATAGGTGAAACTTGATGTCTCCAATTGTTTTTATTTTCCCCCCAAAAAATTGGATTAACGAATAATTGAGAAAAAAAATATTGAATTTTCTTTTTCACTTAATGCTAAAAACGAATAACATTTTGCCGTCTGTCCCTGCAGAGTGAGTCAGGGCTATGTGTAGACCTTAAACTACAACGTTAATTAACCATATGCCTGCTGCTGGTTGTTAGTCAAGATGATTCTGAGATTAATGGTGTATTATAAGGCCTACACCAACCATAAATGCTGATATTATCCAATTGCTTAATAATTATGTGTAGGCCATATACTCAACGATTATCAAGGACTACTGCTATTATCAATATGCATTGAAGTTCTGTCTAGGACAAATAATGCCCCTTTTATATGTACCTGCATGTGATGTTTGTCAGTCTACTGATGAGTTTGTGATGGAGTATAGGGGCCTTACTGTAACCTAATGTTTTGAAATTAATAAGAAAACTTCAATTAATCAAATAAAAACAAACACACAATATTTTTTTTAACAGGAAATATTATTTTAACAATAACCAAAATAAAATAAATTAACAAAAGTGCCTTAAAGGGATTCTGTCACCTCCCCTAAGGCAAAAAACGATTTAAAACCAGCCATGCAGCACAGCTTACCTGGATTAGGCTGTGCTGTTCAATCTTGAAATTCGTCCAGCAGTTAGTTCAAAAAACGAGTTTGATCAATGAGGAAATGCGTCCTGAAGGTGCCCAGAGGGGCGTTTTTTTCTTCTGAGAGAGCCCAGTCCCGCCCCTTTTTCAGTGCCCAGCCCGCCTTCCTTTTACTTCCTAACCGCCGCCCCCAGCCTGCCACAGCCTCCCCTTCCTCTCCTCCCCCTCCCTCTTGCCGAACGAAGTCTCGCACAGGCGCAGTACCCACTGAGGGCTGCGCCTGTGCGATCATCAGGAGACTGAGGGCGGCAGCTTCATCTTCGTCACTGGGCATGCGCCGAGCCCAGTGACGTCCGATGCTCGCTCTTCCCTCAGTCAGCAGGGAAGAGCAAGCATCGGACGTCACTGGGCTCGGCGCATGCCCAGTGACGAAGATGAAGCTGCCGCCCTCAGTCTCCTGATGATCGCACAGGCGCAGCCCTCAGTGGGTACTGCGCCTGTGCGAGACTTCGTTCGGCAAGAGGGAGGGGGAGGAGAGGCAGGAGAGGCTGTGGCAGGCTGGGGGCGGCGGTTAGGAAGTAAAAGGAAGGCGGGCTGGGCACTGAAAAAGGGGCGGGACTGGGCTCTCTCAGAAGAAAAAAAACGCCCCTCTGGGCACCTTCAGGACGCATTTCCTCATTGATCAAACTCGTTTTTTGAACTAACTGCTGGACGGATTTCAAGATTGAACAGCACAGCCTAATCCAGGTAAGCTGTGCTGCATGGCTGGTTTTAAATCGTTTTTTGCCTTAGGGGAGGTGACAGAATCCCTTTAAGGCAAAGCATTAAGTTGTGCATGGAGTTCCTTGAGGGCCTCCATGTTTTGGCGGTGCTGCTCCTCCAGGACTGCCATTTGGTGGGAGTGCTGCAGACGGAGCTCCCTTATTTTGCGGGAGAGCTGCTCCCGGGACTGCCTGATCAGAGTGCCATACTGCTGATCTATGGCAGCCATCTTCTTTTCCAAAGATTTCAGTACTGTTAAAAAATAAAATAAAAAAAAATAGAAATATAGAGTCTTTACTCTTGAGTAAAATAGCCATGTATGGCGACTGTGGCAAATTACGAAGGGGTTGGGAGGTCATTGGCACAATAACTTTATATTTGCCATAATTATTAAAAAAATTATTTAAACAATATTATATTACAAAACTAAGGATTGAAGTTGCTATATGCACTGTAGTAAACCAAAGGGGAGAATCAGGGATGCTCGGTATGTCTCAATGGGAATGTGTGCCTCAGGGAGATAATTTACGTTAATCAGTACGTCTGGAATCAGCACACCTGTTTTGTTTCTGGGGTTTTGTCTTTAATATTGATTTTTGAACGGGTTTTGACTCCTTAGTGACGACCCATATGTGTGTTTACTGACTTAAACAAAGGTGGTTTTAGCTAAACGGATGGCTTTAATCAATCATTACATGTACTTAAAATTGTGCATTAAAAACTATAACTTGTCCTGCAAAAAATAAGACCTCATACAAGTACTTTTATGAAAAAACTAAAAAGTTCTTGCTCTTGGAATGCAATTTAAAGAAAAATGTGCTTGGTCACTAAGGGGTTAATTAAATGGTTAATATAGACATTGGGTGGGACAGGTCTCACACTTACTCTATCCTATGTTCTCATAAGGGCTCATGCACACTGCAGTATTGCTTTTTCAGTGTTTTGCGGTCCTTTTTTAACGGATCCGTTGTTCCGTTTTTTCTTTCCCTTCCGTTTTTCCGTATGCCATATACAGTATACGGTAATTACATTGAAAAAATTGGGATGGGCATAACATTTTCAAAAGATGGTTGAGCAAAAACGGAACGGATACGGAAGACATACGGATGCATTTCCCTATGTGTTCCGTTTTTTTGCGGACCCATTGACTTGAATGGAGCCAAGCACCGTGATTTGCGGACAAGAATAGGACATGTTCTATCTTTTCATGGCACGGAAATACTGAAATACTGAAATGGAATGCACACTGAGACACTTCAGTATTTTTGGCTGAACCATTGAAATGAATGGTTCAGTATATGTTCCGCATACTGAACTAAAAAAAAGGCCAGTATACTGAACGCAAAATACTGTCGTGTGCATGAGCCCTAACGGTGCTGTTAAAAAGGATGTTAAGATAAAGTGTGGACAGGCCATCCCAACACAGAACAATCTGAGAAGGGAACCAGAACGGTGACAGACTGTAAAGAGGGTTGCGATAGTACTGTCTTGTTACCCTGCTTGTAATGAACTGTAAGGCCTCGTTCACACTTCAGTGTTTGGTCAGTGATTTCCATCAGTGATTTGTGAGCCAAAACCAGAAGAGAAGCCTCAACAGACATAACGTATAAGGGAAAGATCTGCTCCTGTTCTGTGTTTAGAGCCGGACCTGGTTTTGGGTCACGAATCACTGATGGAAATCACTGACCGAACACTGACGTGTGAATGAGGCATAAGTGTGGGACTTTCTGTTATCTAATATAACTAAACTAATACGTGTTTGTGTGTGAATGAGTTTAAACAAGAAAAGCACATATTTACTCTGCTTGTGTGGGGTGGTGACTAGACAGTCATCATCCTCTTCCTCCTCTTGATTATCCTCCAAAATTGCTGGGGGGGGGGGGAGAATCTTGGATGGCCGATGGTCCAGCCTCTTCCTCCTCCTCCTCCTCATGTGGTGGTGCAGGGGCACTTGTGGGCCCTGAGGGTCCTGGCTGCTCTTCCTCCTCCCCCTCAGACACCTCCCAGGAATCCTTCGTGGCAAGCCTGCACCTGACCGAGGGAAGGCGAGCATCTATAATAACAAATTAGACTTATGTAAAAATTATAATCACAAATAATAAATGTAACGCAGCATTACATTACTTTTGTTTATTTCACCAAAACTAAGTAATCATTGTACCTGGGCAGTGGGCATCCCGAATCTGGCGGATTCTGAGCAGATGCCGCCGCTTCAGGTCTGACAACTTTTTCAGAATGGCCAGAGGGGTGTGTTTCCCACCATGCACCCGTTTCAGCTCCTCAACAAGGTCATTGATGATGACCTTCTTGTCCGAGTGAGAACGAAGGTCATCATACCCCCTCTCTAACAGGCGCTGCATGATTCAAAAAAAAATTTTTAATCAAAAACATTTCATAAAACGAATATTACGCAACTTTAACATTAGCAGAAGTGGATTACGTCAGGCTATTCCAGAAAGTTGAACAAGCGGTCGGATCCGTCCTGCAGCTAGTTCACTTATGCCCCCAGAGAGTGGCGTAGCTAGAAATGACTTTGCCACACAGAATTTTTTTTAATGGGGACAACCTACCTACCACAGAAATATTTTCACAACCCCTTCCTTTCATGCCACTCACATAACTGTGGCTAGTAGAGATCGCTCTCTCAGACCAGGCCCAACAGCTGTTCCATACATTTTCTACACTGTCTATACTGTCACTGTGTATAATTTCATTGTGTAATACTGTTGAGGGGGCCCTGAAAAAATATTTTAGTGCTCCTCCTCCAGGATGGGCCCCTTCTGGGTCAGGGCCCCCAAGCAGCCCCTCTAAATACGCCACAGCGACAAGAATGCCGATCCGTCAACATTTACTATAATGGTGGCGGCCAGGGGTGTAACGAGGGGAAGCAGGAGACGCGTCTGCTTTACGGCCCTGACCCAGAAGAGGCCCATCCCACAGAAGGAGGAGGACTACAAGATTTGGTCAGGCCCCCTCGGCAGTATTACACAATGAAATTATGTAACACAGAGACAGTGAAGGAAACGGATGGAACAGACGGATGGAACAGCTGCCGGGCCTGCAGCTATACCGCTGGTGGCAAGGGAAAAGTTCCAGCAGCAGCAAGGCAGCACACGGCGAGAGACAGTCTAACTAAAAGCTCTGCATGTTGTAGTTTAATTACAGGGAACCGCATGCCGTGCGCTGCCTTGATGCCGCAGTAACTGACCACCACCATGTCATCATCATCTCAACCACCAAACCAACTATTATTAATGTTTGAGAGTGAAATACTACACTTTAAGTTAATGTAAACATATGAAATCTAAATTGTATTAAAAAATTGTATGTGTGTGGGGTATAAGCTATTAGATATTGTCCATCTGAGGAGAGATGTACCTGTCTAGTGACGTGACGGTACGGTATGGGGTGTAAAGCTGGTCCGCCTCCCCGTGGTGCACCCTGGGTAACGCTAAATGAACCAGCGAATATAGAATGTCAAAAATTCCATCTACTGACCAACAGGACACTTATTAGAATCTTTAGACTAGCCATCCGCACACTGCTGCCCTCCAGCAAACTGCGTCCCTATAGCTGTGGCAAAAATACAACTCCCATCAATCCATGACAGTCTACCGCTATCATCCGAAAGAAGGGCATAATGGGAGTTGTAGTTTAAGAACAACTGGAGGACCGCTGTTTGAATAGACTGCGTGTGTGTGTTTGTGTGTTGGGGGTGGGGGGTGGTCAGAGGGGGGGTTTGGTGGTATGCAGTGTGGGTATATTGTGTGAGGCAGGAAATTACAATTAGATGTGCAATGTGCTTCTGATCTAGATTTGTCTGCTATCCATACATAATGACACGTCGGCCACATGTATGTATGGATAGCATATAAATATACAGCAGATGCCAGTGAGATAGCGCTTTGATGGCAGACCAAACATTTGTCATATCAAAAATGCTTAACTATTTTTTTTTTTTGTAATACAAATAAAATCAAATGTTATCTAGTATGAGTAGAGGTTAATGATTATCTGAAAAAAATATTACCTTTAAATATCAACAATACTTGTTTCAACCTATCATTTATAGCTAATCGGTAGGTGCTATGTGAATTTAACTGCCATCCGAAAATAGTTTCCACATACAAAGACATCCGAAAAATTCAATTCAATAAACATACATAAGAATATTCGCAAGATATGCCAAACAAGCGTGTGCGATAGAATATACAATTTACTTATACTTACTATGATGAGAGTCTCTTCCTCATCCTTCAGAAACTTATTGGCCACCATCTTGCAATTCGCATGAACAGCAAACTGACGCACGATGGGACACGATGAGATTCAAGCTGGAACTGATTACTTCCGCCGGGAGTAAATCATGCGCATGCGCATGAGCATAAGAACATTTCATTGCCGTTTAAACTGTGCATTTTACGAATATTCGTTATATTGCTGATATATCAGGTTTTAGAATATTCGTAATATTCTAAAAGACGAAGTTAGAGCAATATAACGAATATTCTAAAAGACAAAGTTAGAGCAATATTACGAATATCATAAAAGACGGAGTTAGAGTAATATTAAGAATATTCGTAAAATACACATATAATAGATTGTAATTGAGCTAATATACTACAATGGTAATTTTTTTAATAGTGTACATATTTTACTAAACTTAAGTTCATAAGATGCAAAAAAAATTTGAGGACAAAAAAAGGATTATAGCAACATGTTAGCTAAGTTAAAATCTATATGTGTATTTTACGAAAATTCATAACATTGCTCTAAATTCGTCTTTTAGAATATTCCAATCATTAAATAAGACGCAGTTAGAGCAATATTACAAATATTCGTAAAAAATACACACACATATAGCATAGCCATAGTTAATTAGTCATAGGAACATTGCCTAAGGAAAGGGGGGGAGATAATTCGCATAATTATTCTCATTTTAATGCAAATATTATTCGCGACATTGGAATAATTGCGAATAATCAATTTCGTCGAATATAAAACGAATATTCAATCGAATATTTGTGAAATATCGCAAAATCGAATTTGGCACCTCCCGCTCATCACTAGCATCCAATATAAAATCCCTATGTTTGTCAGAGAGACGGTCGTCTGTTTCTAAAAAACGTTTTGTACTTTCAATGCCCGCTGTATGTGGAATGTTGGAATAGAGTGCTGCAACATCCAATATCAGCCAACAAAAATGCGGTTCCCATTCGAGATCTGTTAATAAACTAATAAGTTGTGTGGAATCGGAGATTTCTGACATGATTTTGAAGGAATATATCAACGTAATGAGAGAGATTACTGGTGAGAGAGTTAATTCCCGAAATGATCGGTCTGCCTGGTGGATTCAAAGGATCTTCATGGATTTTTGGTAGGTGATAAAATAGTGCCATATTCGGGTGTTCAACCACTATGTACTCTCTTTCTTTCTTTGTGATGACATTGTCCTCTTCAGCCTGTTTCAACATAATATTCAGTGTCTTTTGATCCAAAAGAATATTATGTTGAAACAGGATGAAGAGGACAATGTCATCACAAAGAAAGAAAGAGAGTACATAGTGGTTGAACACCCGAATATGGCACTATTTTATCACCTACCAAAAATCCATAAAGATCCTTTGAATCCACCAGGCAGACCGATTAACTCTCTCACCAGTAATCTCTCTCATTATGTTGATATATTCCTTCAAAATCATGTCAGAAATCTCTGATCTTATTTGAGAGATTCCACACAACTTATTAGTTTATTAACAGATCTCGAATGGGAACCGCATTTTTGTTGGCTGACATTGGATGTTGCAGCACTCTATTCCAACATTCCACATACAGCGGGCATTGAAAGTACAAAACGTTTTTTAGAAACAGACGACCATCTCTCTGACAAACATAGGGATTTTATATTGGATGCAATCCACTTTATTTTAACGCATAATGTTTTTACTTTTGAGGGCAAGATCTATAAACAACGAAACGGGACCGCAATGGGGACACGTTTTGCGCCGAGTTTTGCCAATTTATATATGGGCTGTTTTGAAGATGATTTTATCTATTCAAGTCACTATTGGAAGAAAAACATCATATTCTACAAGCGTTATATAGATAACCTGATAGTATTTTGGAATGGTCCCAAGGAAGAGGCCGAAACATTCGTTAGCTTCCTCAACAAAAACACATGGAACCTCTTGTTTACATCCAATATAACTACCTCATCCATCGAATACTTAGATCTACTCCTTTATTCAGAGAATAAGAACATCAAGTCTAAGACACATTTCAAAACAGTCGACGGGAACAGCTACCTCGACTATAGGAGTGCTCACCACAAAAAGTGGAAAGATAATATACCGTACAGCCAATTTAAACGGATTAGACAGAACTGTACTGATGATGATGACTTCCTCATTCAAAGCGAGATATTACGCTCCAGATTCATGAAGAAAAAATACCCGAAAAGAATTATAGATAATGCGTTCATGCAGGCAAAAAATCAAAGCCAAGAGGAATGCCTGAATGTAAGAGAGAAGAATGAACTAGCCGAAACACCAAAAAACATGGACGACAAGACCTCTTTTATCAGAACTTTTAACCCCAACCATGAAATTTTAAGAACGATTTTATCAAAGCATTGGCACATACTCAAATGTGATCCATATCTGAAAGATACCATACCTAGAAAACTGCGCATAATCTTCAGGAAAGCGAAATCCCTGAAGAACACGCTTGCACCAAGTAAACTGAAGAAAAAGAAGAACACTAACATATTTTTAACTAGGGCAACAGGTTTTTTTTTAAATCACAGGCACCTACAAATGTAATCATAAACTATGTAAGTGCTGTAACAATATCTCAAATTGGAGTCATTTAAGAGCAATGTGACGGGGGAAGAATACCCAATTAAAAGCCTTCTGAATTGTTCATCTTCCTATGTTATCTATGTGATGGAATGTGAGTGTGGTTTACAATACGTAGGCCGCACCATCCAGTCACTTAGAGAAAGACTAAACAAACATCGCTGGAACATCTCACGGGGCTACCTTAAACATAGTGTGTCCCGCCATTTCCTCACCGCTCATAATAAAGACTTATCCGGATTGACAATTACACCCATCGAAACTATTGCAGAAACAACGTCGGATAGATTTTGGACACTACAGAAGAGAGAGATGTTTTGGATTTTTAAATTCCAAACCCTCGAACCCCATGGACTCAATGAGTCCTTAAAGAGCAAATGCTTCTGAACAGTGCTCTGCCATGCATTCAAAGAGATTCAAGGAAACAGAAAACAAAATAAATAATTGTTTAAAAAAGGCTGTTTTTTGTTCCCCGCACTTTTTTGGGCTATGGCCTGTAAATATAGTCAGGACACTCGTCTCCACTTGTGAGACCCCTCTCTTTCTTCCTTTATGGTTCTCTATAGTATTGATCCCCCTACCTCCAATTTTTCCATCCCATCCACCTGTACATTCCTTATATCCAATTGTCCTTTTTCTGTATTTTCACTTAAAAGACAGCCACGTTTTGGTCTCAATATTCGGATTCTCTGTCCCCCTCCCAAACATCAATATCCTTATACACAAAGGCGATGTCCTTTTATACCCCTAAAGGCAACTCATTTTTTTGCATATTTAATCACCGATTAAACTCATCCAAACATCATTTCCATAGGTCATATACATTTCTATATATACAGTTATATACATTTAATCCACCATCCTTCCCCTACATGCTGGCTGCAGCCCCATAATTCCCCCACGTAATGTAGTGCTATCTCCATCCCTCCTAACAGTCCCCAGTCATCTCCCTCTATGCTACATCTAACCACGCCCCCACATGAACTCGCTGCCCACAGATTCAGGCAGGCACGCTTTCTCCCTGGCTCCGTCCCTCACAAGCCGGCGGTAGCCCCGCCCCTTCACCATCCGATGTAGTCCTGCCCTGTTACTTTCCCTGACACTCTCCAGGCGCTCCGCCTAATCATGCCTCCACACGAGCTCCCCGCCTGTTCACCCAGACTAGTCCTCCCTTTCACCGCCCCCCTCAGGCTTCGTTCGAGTTCCCTAACCACACCTATCTACTCCCCTTTTTCTTCAGCAGCGCGGGCACTGAAGAGGTCAGCGTCTCACACGCGCCTAAGGCTGAAAGACTCTGCATATATTTTTCTCTATAAAGCTACAGTAGCAACACACTCTCGCTTGGACAATAGATAATATATACCCCCCAACCTTCTGCCAGTAGATACACCACATTTGCTAACTATATCTGATAGTGCCTTTGTATATATAAATATATGAAATCTCAGCTGTATGTTTGTTTAGGTCACCTGCAACTATATTTTCAAGTCTGGCCCTGAATTTGGTTTTAGTTACTATTATCCTGCAATATTGTAGATAATATAACATAAAGTCTATTCTCATAATAGAGATTTTATTATAAATATTGCAGCATAGATACAACATTATTTTAATCCGTATTTATCTTATCGTTTATGATTATCATTACTAATTTATTTTTATATATATATATATGTTTAATCTTCTCCTTTTGTGTACTGTTGTGATACTTACCATTTTATCAGTATGTACTTTGGTACCTATATTTACAGCTATATTTATGAATACCTATTTATTTATTTATTCCATTTGTTATACAGAATTACCATAGGGAAGCACAAAATTTATGTTTCCAAATATATGTTTCTCCCTTTTTATCTAACCTTTCTTTTAGACTTGATAAAGGGGATTTTAGTACCCCGAAACGCGTTGTCTTACGAATAAATGAAACATTGCCGAAATTAAAACACGGTCCTTAATTGGTTGTTTTGTGTGCCCTCAGCAGTCCACACGCTCCACTTAAGGTTTAGCGTACTTCTCTTCATTTATATTACCCTAGCGGCAGGGTGGCTCCTGCCCAAGGTGTTAGGACGGATCTTGGCTGCACCAACCATCCCTTATCTACACTCGATCTCCATTGCAGTTGCATCCAATTGATGCAACCGCAATAGGTGAGCAAACCATTTCTTTTATTAGAAAATAGTTTTGTTGAATTTACGTACCCTATGAGCGCCTTCTCTATTCCATTGGCCATCATTTATTTATCACCCCCTGTCATTGATTACCCCCCTGTTAGGCGCCATTCAGACGTCCGTATGTGTTTTACGGATCCATGGATCGGATCCGCAAAACACATACGGACCTCTGAATGGAGCCTTACAGGGGGTGATCAATGACAGGGGGTTGATCAATCACAGGGGGTGATCAGGGAGTCTATATGGGGTGATCACCCCCCTGTCATTGATCACCCCCTGTAAGGCTCCATTTAGAAAAAAATTTGGGCACAAGTTAGCGGAAATTTATTTTTTTGTTGTTTTTTCTTACAAAGTCTCATATTCCACTAACTTGTGTCAAAAAATAAAATCTCACATGAACTCACCATACCCCTCACGGAATCCAAATGCGTAATTTTTTTTAGACATTTATATTCCAGACTTCTTCTCACGCTTTAGGGCCCCTAAAATGTTAGGGCAGTATAAATACCCCACATGTGACCCCATTTCGGAAAGAAGACAGCCCAAGGTATTCTGTTAGGGGCATATTGAGTCCATGAAAGATTTAAATTTTTGTCCCAAGTTAGCGGAAAGGGAGACTTTGTAAGAAAAAACAAAACAATATCAATTTCCGCTAACTTGTGCCCAAAAATAAAAAATTCTATGAACTCGCCAGGCCCCTCATTGAATACCTTGGGGTGTCTTCTTTTCGAAATGGGGTCACATGTGGGGTTTTTATACTGCCGTAGCTTTTTCAGGGGCCCTAAAGCTTGAGAAGAAATGTCTAAAAATGCCCTCCTAAAAGGAATTTGGGCCCCTTTGCGCATCTAGGCTGCAAAAAAGTGTCACACATGTGGTATCGACGTACTCGGGAGAAGTTGGGGAATGTGTTTTGGGGTGTCATTTTACATATACCCATGCTGGGTGAAATAAATACCTTGGTCAAATGCCAACTTTGTATCAAAAAATTGGAAAAGTTGTCTTTTGCTGAGATATTTCTCTCACCCAACATGGGTATATGTAAAAAGACACCCCAAAACACATTCTCCAACTTCTCCTGAGTACGGCGATACCACATGTGTGACACTTTTTGCAGCCTAGGTGGGCAAATGGGCCCACATTCCAAAGAGCAACTTTTGGATTTCACAGGGCATTTTTTACAGATTTTGATTTCAAACTACTTCTCACGCATTTGGCCCCCTAAAATGCCAGGGCAGTATAACTACCCCACAAGTGACCCCATTTTGGAAAGAAAACACCCCAAGGTATTCCGTGAGGGGCATGGCGAGTTCCTAGAATTTTTTATTTTTCTTCTGCACCAAGACTACCGGAGCAGCCCACAGACTTTGACTCTCCTGGATCACCCGGTTCTCCAACATGCTGGCCACCATATCTTTCACCTCCTGATAAATCTTAGGTGGGATCTGCTGGTAGCATTCCCTGATCGGCGCAGCATCGACGGTTAGTATTTCATGTTCGATGGCAGTAGCACACCCAAAGTCCCCATCATGTCTTGAGAAGGCCTCCTGAAATACCCAGAGGGTGTCTTCCAGCAGCTTTTGTTCCCCCGGGGTCAGGGTTCTGCAGTCCACTCCCATACGGGCCATGATCACTCCGCTGTCGGGGTTTCCCTTGAATGGATCTCCACAGCATAGGTCCAGGCTGATCTCTTATCCGGCTGCAGCGTGAAGCCCCTTCGTCAAGCGATACCCCCTTCGGACACATAAACTTTGGCCAGCAGGCTGTTTGCGGGGACGGTTAACTCGCAGTCCTCAACATTACAGCAGCCTATAGGCACACAATCATCCTTCACAATGGCGAGGGCCTGGGCTACCAGTCTGTGTTTCTTCTTGATAAGCGGGTTCAATTAGGACCTCCAGTCCATACAATCGTCGTCCAGCCCCCACTGGCAGCATCAATATTCGCTCTTGTTGAGGTGGGATCTTCAGCGGGTTCCTCCGGAGCACCCTCACATCTCCAATGGCCTGACCGGACAGGTTACTCTTTTGCAGGCTACAGCTCCTCACCATCTGTTGTAAGACCTTCTGGGTAGGCCGGTGTGTGGTGGCCCGTTGCCAGTACTTCGGCCCTTCCTTGGCATAGAGTTGATGGTCTAGGTCTCTCAGTATATTTATTCCCAGGGTCACGTCCATTCCTTTCCAGGACAAATGGTCCACCAGCACGACCCCTTTCTTGCTGATGTCTTGCCCAAACAGTCGGACCCGCATCTAGACTATCCCTCGGACATCAATCTCTCTATTATCGATTTCGGTTCGATTGCCATTAAAGTAAATGGGGCCCGCCCCAAACTTGCGGTTCCCAAACATTTGATCGCGTTTGCGTGATCGCGTTCGTTATTCGTCCCGGCCGATGTTCGTCCATCACTAATCAGGAGGCCACAGAGTGGCAAAGTGACATAGTGTGGAGGTGGCAGCAGCATCAGGAGACCACAGAGTGGCAAGGTGACATAGTGTGGAGGTGGCAGCAGCATCAGGAGGCCACAGAGCGGCAAGGTGACATAGTATGCAGATGGCAGCAGCATGTGGAGACCACAGAGTGGTAAGGTGACATAGTGTGGAGGTATTTATTGGCAACAAGGAGAGAAAGGCGCTCATAGGGTGAATATGTAATGTACTGGTTTTCCAGGGGAGGTAATTTGCTCACCTGTTGGGGTTGCACTTAGGCTACTTTCACACTTGCGTTCGGGGCTCCGCTTGTGAGTTCCGTTCAAAGACTCTCACAAGCAGCCCCAAACGGATCCGTACTGCCCCAATGCATTCTGAGTGGATAAGGATCCACTCAGAATGCATCAGTCTGGCAGCGTTCAGCCTCCGCTCCGCTCAGCAGGCGGACACCCGAACGCAGCTTGCAGCGTTTTGGTGTCCGCCTGGCCGTGCGGAGGCGTGTGGATCTGCGTTCACGTCTCTGCGTTCACATCTCTGCGCATGCCCAGTAACTTCCTGTCCCTCCCCCTCATCGTCGGCCATTTTGGATTATCGACTTGGTGAGACTGGTAAGTATGAAGTTTTGTCTGTTTGTCTATCTTTCTTTTTTTACTATCTATCTATCTCTCTATTTCTAGGGTGAGGGGGCTGCTGGCACTTGGGAAGGGGTGTGTGTCTGGAACAGTGGGAGCCGCCGGCACTGGTGGTGTGGGCTGCCTTTATGGGGGCTTCTGGCACTGGGGGGGGCGTGTGTGGCTGGAACTGGGGGGGGTCTGCTGGCAATGTGCAGATGTTTGTGGCTGAAGCTGTGGTTGCTGCTGGCCCTGCGGGGGTGTTTGTGTCTGGAACTGTGCAGTGTTTCTGGCACTGCAGGAGTTTATGTGGCTGGAACTGTGCGGTGCTTCTGGCACTGCGGGGGTGTTTGTGGCTGGAACTGCGCGGTGCTTCTGGAACTGCAGGGTTTTTTGTGGCTGGAACTGTGCGGTGCTTCTGGCACTGCGGGGGTGTTTGTGGCTGGAACTGTGTGGTGCTTCTGGCACTGCGGGGGTGTTTGTGGCTGGAACTGTGCGGTGCTTCTGTAACTGCAGATTTTTTTGTGGCTGGAACTGTGCGGTGCTTCTAGCACTGCAGGGGTTTTTGTTCCTGGAACTGTGCAGGGCTTCTGGCACTGAAGGGGTTTTTGTGGCTGGAACTGTGGTTGCTGCTGGCACTGCAGGGGGTGTTTGTGGCTGGAACTGTGGGGGCTGCTGGCATTGGGGGGGCTGAGGGCACTGTGGGAAGGTTGTTTGGAACTGGGCGCCTGATGTCATTGTGGGGGGCTGCTGGCACTATGCGGGGCTGCTGTCTCTGGGGGTGTTTATGGCACTTGGGGGGGGGGGGATTATGGCTCCTGTCAGATTAATTTTTTTAATAATTTTATTATTAGGGTCATTCCAAAAAATATATAAAAAATAATAGAAAATATCTGCGGTGGGCAAGCCCAGATCTATATTTTAAAAAGTAAGTATTGAAAAAATAATAATTGTTGATATATGAGGAAATAGTGCTCTACAAGTTCCTTTAACGTTATCTGCATTTTGTCTGGTATTCTGTTGCGTACATATGTCCTCAAAGAAGACAATCGACTGGAGTAACCCACCCAGAAGGTGCCGTCGTATTCAGTTGCCGGTAAGTATAAAATCAACACTTGGAGTTTTTACTGTTTGATTCGTTGCATTAATCAGTATGTGCTCTTATTATAGATTTCGTCTTCATCATCTGCGGAGGGCTCTCCAGCTATGCCCAGCTCACCTGCCGGAGCTCCAGTGCTGGAATCGCCAGCGTCCAGGGGAGATGGACCAAGCCCGGACCGGGGCTGTCAAGAAGTAAGTATACATACAGTATATATATATATATATATATATATATATATATCGTATTTTTTTTATTTATTTAAGTACAGTCTTCTAAAAAAAAAAATATTTGTTTTTAGCAATCTGCACCTAGAGCCGCCAGCGAGGATCCCCCAGTCGCCTCCAGAGTCCGCGGGAATGAGCGTGGCGGTCGTAGACGTGTAAGTATTGAATTAGGTCGTTTTAATTCGCATTTTGTATTAGGACTTACATTAAATTTTGTATTTCCTTGTTTTCAGGGTTCCGTAGACTCCACCAGGGAAGATGAGGAGTTCGGAGTTCCGAGCATAGATAACCTGCTCCTCATCCAACTGGTGGAGGCGCGTCCAGCATTATGGGACCACTCCGACCGCCACCACACCGATTATCGTCGTACCCAGCGGCTCTGGAGGGACATCTCTGCTGAAGTTTTTGAGACCTGGGGGGATCTAGATGCGGCGGCTCAGGAGAAATATGGTAAGTAAAACATGATGTATTTTAATACATGAAAATATTGTTCTTTTCCTTTCATCATGCTGATTTTAGTTTTTATTGTTTTTTTCGATAGTCAAACTGGTTATAACGCGTTGGCGATCTATCCGGGACCGCTTCAGGAGGGATTACAACAAGGAGGTTCAGGCCCCGAGTGGCTCCGGAGGAACCTCAGGGGCCACCTACATCCATTCGGCGGCCCTGGGGTTCCTACGAAAGGCAATGGCACCAAAAAGGTAAATATTTATAACAACTGTTTAAAAAATAAATTGTAAAGGGGCTATCTGAGACAGGGTAGCGTTTGGCTCCCCTGTTTTGGCCAGCCCCCCACAGTCAGATGGACAACTGTTCTCTCCGTCTGAGTGTAAGGGGCTGTCTGAGACAGTGGAGCGTATGGCTCCCCTGTTTTGGCCAGCCCCCTATGGTATACGGTAGACATAGCATAGAACATGGATGTTTTATTTAAAGAACAATTCCTAACTTTCCTTTTTTTTTTCTACAGAAGTGCCAGCAGCACTCGGGAGCCTGACCAACCTCCTGAGGCGGAACCGGAACAGATCGCCAGAGCCAGCCCTCCTGTCCCTCATGCATCGGCTCAGGATAATCCGGGTCCCCTACCAGGTCCCTCCGCTCAACAGAGGCTCTTAGGTTTTCGTCAAAATTTGAGAGCCCTGGTGAGCGGGCAGAGATCCGGTAGGCCAAGTCGAGCTGATTATGCGAACCTTGTAGAGGTTGTTTCCGACGTTCTAGAAGGTTTTGCCCAACATCACATGGAGTTTGGTGCTGACTTGATTCGCCGCTGGGAGGGGGCGGAGTCGGCGTTTTAACGCAGCCCAAACTACCATTATGGGCTAAGCATGATCAGTTTGATGGACTCAATGACGCCCGAGCAGTTGCATGAGTTTAAGATCATGCTTGCGAACGGGTCATGGGAAATCATAGTTTTCTTATATTTATTTTATTTATTTACATTAACAACTAGTGGAGGCGCGTCCAGCATTATGGGACCACTCCGACCGCCACCACACCGATTATCGTCGTACCCAGTGGCTCTGGAGCGACATCTCTGCTGAAGTTTTTGAGACCTGGGGGGATCTAGATGCGGCGGCTCAGGAGAAATATGGTAAGTAAAACATGATGTATTTTAATACATTAAAATATTGTTCTTTTCCTTTCATCATGCTGATTTTAGTTTTTATTGTTTTTTTCGATAGTCAAACTGGTTATAACGCGTTGGCGATCTATCCGGGACCGCTTCAGGAGGGATTACAACAAGGAGGTTCAGGCCCCGAGTGGCTCCGGAGGAACCTCAGGGGCCACCTACATCCATACGGCGGCCCTGGGGTTCCTACGAAAGGCAATGGCACCAAAAAGGTAAATATTTATAACAACTGTTTAAAAAATAAATTGTAAAGGGGCTGTCTGAGACAGTGGAGCGTTTTGCTCCCCTGTTTTGGCCAGCCCCCCACAGTCAGATGGACAACTGTTCTCTCCATCTGAGTGTAAGGGGCTGTCTGAGACAGTGGAGCGTTTGGCTCCCCTGTTTTGGCCAGCCCCCTATGATATACGGTAGACATAGCATAGAACATGGATGTTTTATTTAAAGAACAATTCCTAACTTTCCTTTTTTTTTTCTACAGAAGTGCCAGCAGCACTCGGGAGCCTGACCAACCTCCTGAGGCGGAACCGGAACAGATCGCCAGCGCCAGCCCTCCTGTCCCTCATGCATCGGCTCAGGATAATCCGGGTCCCCTACCGGGTCCCTCCGCTCAACAGAGGCTCTTAGGTTTTCATCAAAATTTGAGAGCCCTGGTGAGCTGGCAGAGATCCGGTAGGCCAAGTCGAGCTGATTATGCGAACCTTGTAGAGGTTGTTTCCGACGCTCTAGAAGGTTTTGCCCAACATCACATGGAGTTTGGTGCTGACTTGATTCGCCGCTGGGAGGGGGCGGAGTCGGCGTTTCAACGCAGCCCAAACTACCATTATGGGCTAAGCATGATCAGTTTGATGGACTCAATGACGCCCGAGCAGTTGCATGAGTTTTAGATCATGCTAGAGAACGGGTCATGGGAAATCATAGTTTTCTTATATTTATTTTATTTATTTATTTCCATTAATAAAAATAAAATTATACTTTACTGCACTGTGTCTGTGTTTTTATTGTCCTGTACAGGGAACCTTGGCTCTATAGCTGTGTTGAAATTAAAACTACCCTAGTCTCACTACTGTGCGTTTATTACAACACCCTTGGTAGTTTTTATATCAAAACAGCATTAGTGCCAATGTCTTAAGATCCATTAACATGACCATCAGTAATGAGCTAAATTTTGGCTCTTTATTGATCGTAGACCCTATGATTGGCACATGAACAAGCAAATGCTTGTTCATTGTTCAATCTTGTGCCCTTTCATATGAGCCCTTGTGGGAGTCACGGTCCATCAGCATCATCAGGAATTCATTAATAAATTGTGATTTTAACGTTTAATGATTTCCCGATGACGCTAATATAACTAGTGTGATTACCACAAGGGACATACAGTTTTTAAAGGGGTATTCACATAGACAATGGGGGGATTTCGCTTGAATATGCCCCCATTGTCTGATAGGTGTGGGTAACATTGGTAGGACCCGCACCTATATCGAGAACGGAGCGGGGAGCACTGTTGCTGTAGGACAAGAAATTTCCCATGGTATGTCCACCACCAAGCGCTAATCCCCGCCTCTCCCATAGAAATGAATGGAGGGCGGCAGCACAGTGCGACCTCATCTACTTTCTTGGCTTCGTTCTCAATATATGTTGAGAACGAAGCCATCTCATACAATGGGACCCGCACCTATAAGACAATGTAGGTATATCTTAAAGTGGTATGCCCCATTGTATGAGATGAAAAAAACCCTTTAAGGCCTCTTGCACACGACTGTATGCCCCAAGAGACATACGGTCCGTGAGCGGGCCATATGTCCATTAGTGGCATTGATCGTGCGCACGAGAGTACACAGCATCATAGTGTACAATCATCCGGTGCAAGTTGAGTTGCCCGTGGGGATATAGTCTTGCACTAATAGATCATATGAGAGCGGGACAATAGCCCAGTTTGCGGCACAACATGGTCAGCATCATGATGCTTTGTACTCCTGTACGCACGATCAATGACGATCAGGGACATATGGCCCTCTAACGAACACTATACATCTTTAAGTGCATGTAATCATGTACAAAAGTCCGAAAGGTGTGGTCCATTATCAAAGTCGGACCAGCTTTGGAACTTCAACAAGATAGCCCTGGAGAAATATAGGAGCATTACAACCCTATAGATCTGAATACATGAAGATGGAACCTAGAAATGCTTTTCCTTCCAAAACGGATCCGCTAAACGGAGGACAAAACGGAAACCAACGTGACAAACGGATCCGTAATACAGACGGATCCGTACAAACGGATCCGTCTGAATGGCTTCTGTTTGCCTGCGTTTAGTCAGTTTCTTGACGGATCCGTTTGAAATGCCCTTCAAACGGATCCGTGAAACGCTAGTGTGAAAGTAGCCTAAGTTGGGTGCTACCACAGTGAGGGCTGAGAAAAAAATATGTGTTGGTTGGTGCAGCCACACTTGCCCAATCACCCTTAGGTCTGGGCCAAACTGCCAATCGGGTGGATGTAGGAACTATAGAGTTGCTGGACCATAGAATTCCAATGGATATGCGGACAATAGAGAGCACAGCACCACAACCAAAGGTATGCGTTTCAGGGTACATGACCCCTTTATCAAGTCTTGTAGGATAAGAGCACGTAGGTGTCCGTAATGCGACGGGCAGCTAGCCCGTGAGAGGAGGCGCAGGTGCGTAGGTTAGGTACAGCTAGATTCACACTGAGCTGCTTTTGTACATATTTATGATGCTGTATTTTTATTTTTTAACCAGGAGAGGATGTAAAAAGCTTTTTACAGCCTCTCCTGGTTAAAGAGTAAAAATCCTCTCACGGCCTAGCTCTCAGAGGTGGACACACATACTCAGTTCTATCTTTAAACTGCCTCCTGAACTGTGATAGGGAGAGAGCTACAGCACAAAGGACACACACCCTGAGCCAGTGGCGGATTCAGAGCCTGGTCTCGAGAGGGGCACTTTCTGATTTTTTTCTGTCCGCCGCCACAAAACAATGGTGCTTATAGAACAGACTGCACAGTGTAGCGGTATACTGTATATTGTGTGGAACAGTGTATGCTATATGTGTATAACAAACATATTTCACATAAAAACTTACAATTACTTGGCTTGGCCCTTGGGGATTTCTGATACCACTGCAAAGATTTCATAATAAGGATTTGGAGAAGGGGCAGAGGGATAGCAGAGCAGGGAGAGGATGGTGCTGCTACTAGGGGTCATACCATGGGGGAGTAATAAAGCTCACCATAATGTCACTCCCAGTAGAAATAATTCTCCTTATAATGTGACAGTGCAAAAAATACCCTCTTGCAATGCCCCCAGTTGAGCTAATGTCCCCTATAGTGCCTCAATAATGTGCCAGTATAAAATACCCCTATATAGTGCCCCTAGTAAATGCTCCCATAGTGCTCCACACCCTCCTTCCTCCTAGTGCCCCCCATAATGCACCAGTATAAAATGCTCCAGTAGATGCCCTCAGTGTCCCCTATAATTTGCAAGTATAAAATACCCCTTCTTATGCCCCCTGTAGATGACCCCATAGTATTCCTTCCCCCCTTCCCCATAGTACCCACCATAAAGTGTCCCAGTATAACATTGTACTGTACAGAGCGCTCATATAAAATACCCCTTCTTTGTGGCCTCAGTAGATGCCCCTATAGTGCTCCCAATCATGTGCCAGCATTAACATCCCATCCATGTGCCAGTATTAACAGCCCCCCATGTGCCAGTATTAACAGCCCCCCATGTGCAAGTATTAATAACAGCCCCCATGTGCCAGTATTAATAACAGCCCATCATGTGCCAGTATTAATAACAGCCCCCCATGTGCCAGTATTAATAACAGCCTATCATGTGCCAGTATTAATAACAGTCCCCCATGTGCCATTATTAACAGCCCCCTGTGCCAGCATTAATAACAGCCCCCCCCTGTGCCAGTATTAATAACAGCCCCCCATGTGCCAGTATTAATAACAGCCCCGCATGCCAGTATTAATAACAGCCCCCCGTGCCAGTATTAATAACAGCCCCCCCGTGCCAGTATTAATAACAGCCCCCCATGCCAGTATTAATAGCATTACCCCTGTGCGAGCAATAGCAGCCCCCATGTGCCAGCAATAACAGCCCTCCCCTGTGCCAGCAATAACAGCCCCCCTGTGCCAGTAATAACAGCCCCCCCGTGCCAGCAAAATAATTGTATATATATATATATATATATATAAAAAAAAAAACCACTTACCTCCATGTCAGCGATGCAGGCCTCTTTTGGCCTGTGTCCTGCGCTGTATGGCTCAGGCCTAGTGCCTGCAGCGTATCAGAGGAAAGGAAAGGGTCATGCCTCTCCCTCCCCTGCCGCAGCATAGTCATCTGTATTGCTGTCCTGAGGACGGCGATACAGATGACTGGAGATGAGCGCTTCCACAATGGAAACGCTCATCTCCCTGTGCGCCGGCGCCACCAGCTCAGGGGGGGGGCAATTGCCCCGTTTCCCCCCCCCCTGGATCCGCCACTGCCCTGAGCAGCAGCAGAAAGAACACACACCCAGAGCTGCCAACTTGAACTAAATGTACTACGGAAAATTTAACAATGAATCTGGAGAGCTGTGGATAAATGTGAGGTACAGGGCGAGTTCCAGTTTTGTCAGAAAGAGACTTTATGTGCTGTGTGATGTCTGATTTTCATTTTTTACTTTAATCATGGCCTATAGTGCCCCCAATCATGTGTCAGCATTAACATCCCCCCATGTGCCAGTATTAACAGCCCCCCATGTGCCAGTATTAACAGCCCCCCATGTGCCAGTATTAATAACAGCCCATCATGTGCCAGTATTAATAACAGCCCCCCATGTGCCAGTATTAATAACAGCCCCCCTGTGCCAGTATTAATAACAGCCCCCCCGTGCCAGTATTAATAACAGCCCCCCCGTGCCAGTATTAATAACAGCCCCCCATGTGCCAGTATTAATAACAGCCCCCCGTGCCAGTATTAATAACAGCCCCCCCGTGCCAGTATTAATAACAGCCCCCCCGTGCTAGTATTAATAGCAGCCCCCCTGTGCCAGCAATAACAGCACCCATGTGCCAGCAATAACAGCCCCTCCCTGTGCCAGTAATAACAGCCCCCCCATGCCAGTAATAGCAGCCCCCCCCCCGTGCCAGCAATAACAGCCCCCCCTATTGCTGGCACAGGCAGGGGCCCTGTGCCACTGTGCCAGCAATAACAGCCCCCCCGTGCCAGCAATAACAGCCCCCCTGTGCCAGTAATAACAGCCCCCTCTCCCCACTGTGCCAGTAATAACAGCCACCCCTCCCCCTGTGCCAGTAATAACAGCCCTCCTCCCCCTTGTGCCAGTAATAACAGCCCCCCCTCCCCCCTGTGCCAGTAATAACAGCCCCCCTGTGCCAGTAATAAAAGCCCCCTGTGCCAGTAATAACAGCCTCCCCCGTGCCAGCAAAAGTATTGTATATATATAAAAAAAACAAATAAAACACATACTTACCTCCATGTCAGCGATGCGATGCAGGCCTCTTTCGGCCTGTGTCCCGCGCTGTATGGCTCATGCCTAGTGCCTGCAGCATATCAGAGGAAGGGAAAGGGTCACGCCTCTCCCTCCCCTGCCGCAGCATAGTCATCTGTATTGCTGTCCTGAGGACGGCGATACAGATGACTGGAGATGAGCGCTTCCACAATGGAAACGCTCATCTCCCTGTGTGCCGCCGCCGCCAGCTCGGGTAGGGGGGGGGGGGGGGCAATTGCCCTGAGCAGCAGCAGAAAGAACACACACCCAGAGCTGCCCACTTGAAATAAATGTACTTAAAATTAAACAATGAGTCTGGAGAACTGTGGATAAATGTGAGGTACAGGGAGAGTTCCAGTTTTGTTAGAAAGAGACTTTATGTGCTGTGTGATGTCTGATTTTAATTTTTTACTTTAATCATGGCATAACCCTTTCAAGTTATGTATGTAATCACATAGAAAGTTTTAGTAACAAGTGATATTTTTTTTTTATTACCAAAAGACGTATATTATCTCATAAATAATTTTGTTTTGGTTAGACCCATATTTTTGTAATATTAAAAAAAAATTCCACACACTTGAATTGAGACAGAATTTTAAAAATTCCTCTCTATATAAAACTCGTAGTAAATGCTCCCAGTATTCAAGAGCTGCTGCTATTTACTGTATGTGCCATCTCTTTTGTAAGGCTTAAATCAGTTATTACTTCCTTCCCCTTCAAGAGGAAGCTGTAACCTTTCTTTGTCCACTAGCAATCTCAGAGGCATTCAGTGTTCACAATAGTCATTGTTAGTGGACAATTGAAATCCATGATCTAAGCTCTATTTTAAAATGCATAAAGAATGGCATGCTTGTTACTGGTAGCGTCTAAATTCCAGGGAATCCCTCCTAAGAGCTGGTAGAAACTGGCTTTGAGTTCTTTTCACAGTCCTGACAACACAATAAGTTTTCGCTTCCTGAAAAAAAAAAAAAATAATGATCTCCTTGGGTAGATAACACTTTCTAGCATATACAATATAAAGTTGAAAGGACGTGGATGTCACTTTTATAAATTTTCATTTTTAGATCGTAATAATTCAGAATTAAAAACCAGTAAAAATAAACCTATGCCTGGCCAGGTTGTCCCACCATAATAACTTTTCCACATACTGTATGTTTTAAACTGTTTTCTGTTTTTTTTTTTATACCATCCTACATTGATTTTTTTTACCTACTGGTTTAGAAAACCGACCACAACACACAAGGTTACAGAGTTAAAACAAATACATTTACCGTATTTGCCCGAGTGCAATACATGCAGTGTATGACTACACATTACAATTGAATATAAAGGCACAAGGTTGTGCATATCTACAGCATTGCAATCACATTTTTGTTTGCATGGCCCCAAATGTCTTTGGTTGAAATATTTTTTTTAGAAATATGCTCTTTTTGCAAAAAACTGTTTATTGTTGGTGGGTCCACTTTCTGTACAGAGTCTATAACCTGTATTACACCTGCAGGCAGTCTGGCAGATCATCACTAACGTTCATAGTAACGCTTCTTGACGATGAACAGCATGTGCAATACACTCCTAAAGGTGCCGCCAATAACCTGATGAACAGGCAACCACAATTTTTATTCAGACGTAAAAATCATTGTTTCCCGGCAGCAGATCATGCTGTCTAATCATGGTCTAATGCCAGGAAACACTGATTCTGGATGGGGGTGAGCTATGACATTAGCGATTGCTCCTCACCATACTGATGTGGATTGCTGTATGTAGCAGCTATCTCCTCTGCTGATGAGCTGTCACGCTCTAGTGCGGGAGGGAAATCCCCACACCGAACGTAGGATTTAAAGGGAAAAGGAAATAAGGCCTGAAAACTAAAGAAGGAAGATGGACACCTACTAGTGAATACCCAAATCAAAGCCCTGACTGACTACCAGTATGAACAGACCCCAGAGGTAGGTGTGTTCATACACAGGAATACCTAAGGTCCTATCTACCCCTAAAGGACCCTGGCATTAATGACAGGAATAAGATGTCCTGTTCTTCCAAAAGGAGTCCTTTTGGAATTCCAGCTATCCACAGGTCCAACTAAAGCTATAAACCGCACAGCATTGTGGGAGAGACAACTATAAATAGGGAAAGTTAAATGACAGGATGTACTGTCACATACCGTCCTCCTTTGATACTTTGGGTGAAGATACGCCTGAGTTTAGGTCTGGGGACAAACCCATGCAGTTAGGGGGAGCTACTCCTGGATCTGCTTTTAAGTATACTGGTCATAAGAAGAGAGTGCGCTTTTTCTGCGGACAGGAGGGACATTTTATGGAAGTATTGTAGAGTCCCACTAAGTAAAAGTGGGCACTACACAAGGGTCAATTGAATAACGTGTTACTTCTGCTCACAAGGGACAGTGATATTATGTTGATCTATGCATTTCATGTAATATTCTGTGTGTTTAACATATGTTGTTTCCCCTGTTAGATAATCAGCAGGCCTAGTTGGGTGTAGTTAGACATCCCAGACGTTAGAGGAAGCTAGAGAGCCATAAGTATATGTAGGTAGGCCCAGACAGGGGAGGGTCAGTGTATGCCAGGGGACTAGAAGTGCCACCTAGTCAGCCTGAACCTCCTGAGGCTAAGCTTAGCTCAGTAGAGACACCCCAGTAGTAGGAGTGGACCTCCTGGGAGAAACCTGCAGTCACCTTCCAACGCAGCAGAGAAGTAAGCTGAGAGGCAGAGGTACTGTAATATATAAAGCAAGGGTCAATACTGGAGGAAGATTTTATACACCAAGGATTCAAGCCAGCAATTAGGCATCCGGGCCTTTGGATCCAGCCAGCTAGAATTGCTGAGGGGATAGAGCAGCATTGTACTGCAGAGCTTTAACTGTTTACCCTCCAAGTATCTTGCAAGATTTAAACCTGCCGTATTGTAAAGTGAACCTGCTGTGCGTTTGTGCGCAAGATTTAAACCTGCCGTATTGTAAAGTGAACCTGCTGTGCGTTTGTGCTGTAAAGGACTGCATCATCACCTACTGTAACTGCCTGTACAAAGTTGGACTGTTTTCCAAAGTAAAGCAACATTTGGTTTACCATCTGTGTACTCTCTTAATACTCCTACAAACCGGTGTGCCAACATAACAGGCACTGGCGTCACGATCCTTAAAGGGACTTTGCCTCAGGCACTCAAAATACCTGCAACATCCAGGGCACCTCACACACCATCAGGCCTGGTCCCTATCTACCGGGTGTGCCCCAGAGGAACTTGTGTCTACCTCTCCTTCACTGCCGCATGCCTGACCAGGGTTCCCCTCTAAAAAGTGAGTAACCCTCGATTACCCATAACCGTGACCTCACTATCGCTATACCCTGCAGGTCTGGCGTGCTGCATAAATTGGCGTCACGAACAGGATACAATCATTCCTGCGCCATTGCGGATACAAAAACTGTGTGCCGTTATTTGCCATTAAAGTGACCAAGCCCTAATTGTTTTACTGAAAAATTGCTGGGCCAAAGAGAACTGTAATAATTTGCGGTGTGAAGATTATATTGTATGGACTGTTTGCTGTTTGCTTAAGCCACCGCTTGCTGTCAGTGAATAGACAGCGATTTGCTCAAAGATGGCCGCTTAACCTGACTGGATTACAAGTGCGCCTCGTGGTACCTGTTTGGCGCAAAAAAGGACAAGGTGAAGTTACCGCCCAGGCAGCAAGGAGGAAAAACTGACGCCCTATCTGGAAAAAGGTACCGCCTACCCGAATCCCAGAGCTGCGAGAGGCCGCGCCTACCTGCTGACGCTGTGCGTTAGACTCCCAGCGAATCTAGCCACGCATCTCGCGAGACTTGGAGCGAGCACCGCCGGAGTAAGTACTAACTTTACCCTTTACTGGCCCCTTACGATTGCTTTACCGGAATGTTCCCGACCCCTGCCAGGGTACCGGAGAGGGTTCCCCACTAGCAGTAAGAGACTTGACCAGAAAAAAACTGACATTTTAGCTCCAGTCCGCTCCGCTGTCATTTAAAGGGCCATACCCACCTAGTGACACCATGTCCGCACCTGAAGAAACAGGGCAGGTGACCCCAGTCGTGCCTTCTGAAGTGCCCGCAACCGACCATAGGGCACCTGCCGCCGCGGCACCGTTAAGCCTGATGCCACTAACCATGCCGTATTATTTTGGGGCCCCCTGGTTCCCACGATATTCAGGGGAAGCCCATAAATTAAAGGACTATAGGGACCAGATACTGGCCTTGTTCCGGCTTTACCCCATATCTGCTGAACAACAAATGGAGATCCTCCTAGCTCAGTTAGAAGGGGCCGCCTGCAGGGAAGTCATGTCATGGCCCCGTTCTGAAAAGAGTAGCCTGGAGCAGATTTTTTATCGCCTCAGCACCACATTTGAGGCCAGAACGGTGTCCGAAGTTAAAATGCGTTTCTTCAGCAGAAAGCAGCAGCCTGGGGAGTTGCTCCGCGATTTTGCTCTGTCCTTGCAAGAGACCCTGAGGGCTGTGGTCCAGGTGGATCCCAAAGAGGCTGAGGACCAGGACAGGACTCTTAGAGAGCACTTCATTGCGGGTATAAGTACTGAGCATTTAAAGGGCCAGCTGCGGATGTTGTCAGCTCAACACCCCCACTGTACATTTTTGGACTTTAAAGAATTGGCCATCAGTATACTAGGCCAGAACCCTGCCTCTCCTGAACCTCAGGCTTGTCAGCCAAAGACTGTCAATGTGGGGCCCGCTGGAGTCAGTCAGGCCACCCAGGCTCCAGTCACAGATGTAGTGGCAGCACTAATGGAGCAAGTGAACCATCTCACTCTAAGCTTAGAGAAAGTATGAAAGAAAATAGAGGAGTGGGAGAGACCATTGTTACTAGAAGATGAAGGCCCTTTTACTCCAAGACTCCCACCTGCCTATAGGGATGTATATCCAAAAGAACCCGATGGACGACCGAGTTACCGGTCTAGAAATAAAAAACAGCCTGTCTGTCATAAAAAATATGGACATACTGAATCAATGTGCTGGCAGTTACAACGGGCAACCCCTGAGGCAGAGGACCGCCCCTCGGGAGGTAGAACAGTAGGTCCAAAGGATCCAAGCTGGATACCTAAATATGTAGGATCCCGTCCAAAGATTAAAATATGTATCAACGGAATACCCTTTGAAGCCCTGCTGGATACTGGGTCACAGGTCACCACCATTCAACGGCCTGCCTTTGACAAGTTCTAGGATCCAAGTCTCCTCACCCAGCCACCAGAGTCCTGGCTAGATATCATTGCCAGCAACGGTAAGCCAGTGAAAGTTGTCATGGAACCATGAACCAGACGTACAACAAGTGATGAGTGGAAATAAGAAGGCTTATTGAAAATAAAGCTGTAAGGCAAAAGTCCAAACGGATGGCTAAACCGAAGCAGGGTCTTGCGAAACCAGAGATCAGGAACCAGAAGGGTAGTCAGATGAAGCCAAGATCAGGAATCAGCAGGGTAGTCAGACGAAGCCAGGATCAGGAACCAGAAGCAGCAGCAGTCTTAGAAGCATGTGAGCACAGGAGGACCAAGCAAGGAACTGAAGCCACAGACCTCCTATATATATGAGCTAGGCATCCAGCTCCTCCCAGTGGGAAGGAGGAGCCGCAGGGTGGGAGGCTACAAGAAACCCAGAAACCAAGATGGCCGCCAGCACATGTCAAACGAAGGAGAACAGCAAGGAGGTAAGACCATGACAGTACCTCCCCCTCAAGGGCCCCTCCTCCGCGGAGTAAGGAACGGTTTCTGAGGGAAGTGTGCGTGGAAGGCTCGGAGCAAGGCAGGAGCATGGACATCTGCGGAGGGAACCCAGGAACGCTCCTCTGGACCATAACCACGCCAATGGACCAAAAACTGCACCCGGCCGCGGACCAGGCGTGAGTCCAGGATATTGCTCACCTCATACTCCTCACGATTGCCCACTTGGACCGGACGAGGCCGAGGAATCGAGGAAGTGAAACGATTACACACCAGTGGCTTCAACAGGGAGACATGAAACACGTTGGAGATCCGCATGCCAGGAGGAAGCGCAAGGGCATAGGCTACCGGGTTTACCCTGCGAAGCACTCGGAAGGGACCAACAAAGCGAGGCGCCAGCTTGGGAGTGGGCACTCGAAGGTTGAGGTTGCGGGTGGACAACCATACGCGGTCTCCGACCTAGGTAGGAAGGAGCGGGCGCTCGTCTGCGATCAGCCTGGAGTCTCTGGCGCTGCGCAGAGACCTCAAGGGACCTCTGGATCTGTACCCAAGAAGCACGTAGGACGGAAAGGTGATCCTCCACAGCCGGAATATCCTGGGGAGAGAATACCTCCGGTAACACGGCAGGTTGGAACCCATAATTGGCCATGAAGGGAGACGTCCCAGAGGAAGAGTTCACCGCCGTGTTCCTGGCAAACTCAGCCCAAGGCAGGAGGTCAACCCAATTGTCTTAGTGATCGGAGACTTAGCAACGAAGGAATTGCTCCAAGGCCTGATTGGATCGTTCTGCGGCCCCATTGGACTGAGGGTGGTAGGCCGAGGAGAAAGAGAGATGAATCCCCAACTGGGAGCAAAAGGCGCGCCAGAACCTGGACACAAACTGACTCCCCCGATCCGACACAATCTCCTTGGGCAAACCGTGCAACCGGAAGATCTCCCTGGCAAAAATCGAGGCCAACTCTTGTGCAGAGGGTAACTTCTTGAGAGGAACACAGTGGCACATTTTGGAAAACCGATCCACTATCATGAGAATGACCGTATGGCCTCGGGATGCAGGGAGGTCCACAATGAAATCCATCCCCAGGTGTGACCATGGACGCTCCCCGGTGGCTATGGGTTGCAAAAGGCCCAACGGAAGGTGCCGAGGGGACTTACTCTGGGCACAAACGGAGCATGCCGCTACATATGCGGCGATGTCGGAACGTAGAGAAGGCCACCAGAACAGACGTGAAACAGCCCAGGACAGCTGATTCTTTCCAGGATGCCCCGCGGCCTTGGAGTTATGGTAGGTTCGCAACAACCGAGTGCGCAACTCCTCAGGCACAAAACACCTGCCGTTGGGTCTCCCAGAGGGAGCACCAGATTGAGCCGCCAAAATCTGCTCACCCAGGGGAGAGGTCAGGCTGGTGCGAATGGCGGCCAGGATCTGATTCGGAGGTATGACCGAAGTCGGAATCGACTCCTCCCCGGACAGCTCGGAGTACTGCCGTGATAAGGCATCCGCTCTGATGTTCTTGGAACCGGGTAGGTAGGAGACCACGTAATTAAAACGTGACAAGAACAGAGCCCATCTGGCCTGACGTGGTGTCAATCTCTTGGCCTCAGAGAGGTAGGTCAGATTCTTGTGGTCCGTCAGGATGAGAACCGGAACCACCGAGCCCTCGAGCAAGTGCCTCCATTCTTTAAGGGCCTGCACGATGGCCAATAACTCCCTGTCACCAATCTGATAGTTGCACTCCGCGGAAGACAGTTTCCGGGAGTAAAACCCACAAGGAAGCAGAGGACCCTCCGGTGTTCTACGCTGAGACAGGAGGGCGTCTACTCCCGTCTCAGACGCGTCCACCTCGAGGACAAACGGCAACCCAGGGTTGGGATGCGACAGAATCGGAGCCGACACAAAGGCGGACTTTAGAGCCTCAAAAGCTCGGATGGCCTCGGACGGCCAGACCTGGGGATTACTGCCCTTCCTGGTCAGATCCGTGAGAGGCTTGGCTAGCATGGAAAAGTCCCTGATGAACTTCCGATAATAATTGGCGAAGCCCAAAAAGCGCTGCAGGGCACGAAGACCACTGGGCTGGGGCCACTGTAAGATAGCCGAAACCTTCTCAGGATCCATGGAGAACCCCTCAGCGGAAATGATGTAACCTAAGAAGGTTACCTGGGATCGGTGAAATTCGCATTTCTCAAGCTTACCGAACAGCTTGTTCTCTCGTAACCGTTGCAACACTCGTCTGACATCCAGAATGTGGGCCTCCATGGATTCAGAATATACCAAGATGTCATCCAAATAGACCACCACACACTGCTGCAACAGGTCACGGAAAACATCGTTGATGAATTCCTGGAAGACTGCGGGCGCATTGCACAACCCAAAGGGCATAACCAAGGATTCATAATGACCGGTCCTGGCGTTAAACGCGGTCTTCCACTCATCGCCCGCCTTGATCCTTACCAGATTATATGCCGCCCTCAGGTCGAGTTTGGTAAAGACCGTGGCCCCTTTGAGGCGATCGAACAGCTCGGAAATCAAGGGTATCGGGTAAGCAATCTTGATCGTGATGCGATTGAGACCCCTGTAATCGATGCAAGGCCTCAATTCACCGCCCTTCTTTTTCACAAAGAAAAATCCAGCCCCTGCCGGGGACGAGGATTTGCGAATGTGTCCGCGTGAAAGCGCCTCCCTCACGTACTCCTCCATGGCCTCATTCTCCGCTACCGACAGTGGATAGACTTTGCCACGAGGAGGAACGGCACCAGATTGTAACTCTATGGCACAATCGTATGGGCGGTGCGGAGGTAGGGCAACCGCACGCACCTTATCGAATACATCCCGGTACTCCTCGTATTCAGGAGGCAACAGAGAGTCCGAGGAAGTACTCAGCAACTTGACAGGCCCATGGATGCAACTAGCCCCACACTGCGGTGACCACGAGAGGATCTCGGCCGATTTCCAATTGAAAGTCGGATTATGCTTCTGGAGCCAGGGGTACCCCAAGACCACCGAGTAGTGTGGAGACGAAATAACCTGGAGACAGACCGACTCTCTGTGAACGGCACCAATGGCCATCCCCACTGGAAGGGTCTCATGAGTCACGTGTGGCGGCAGAAGGGGTCTGCAGTCTATCGCCTCAAGAGCCAGTGGGGAACCTCGAGGCTGCAGAGGAATAGAATTGGCGGCAGCGAACACACTATCAATGAACAAACCACCAGCACCAGAGTCCACCAACGCCTGGGTCGTCACCGAGCCCCCGACCCAGGAGAGGACAACAGTAATCAGTGGTTTGTCAACACGGGAAACCGGGGACGAGGAGACTCCACCCAAGATCTGCCCCCGACAGGATCTCAGGTGCGAGCGTTTCCCGGACGGTTCGGGCATGCCAACCGAAAATGCCCACCGAGACCACAGTACATGCATCGGCCCTCGCGTATCCGGAGTACCCTCTCCCCCTCGGACAGGCGAGCAAACCCCAGCTGCATGGGTTCACCCCCAGACAAGTCATCCCCAGGAGGCGTGGGAGGAGAGGGAGGCACGGGTGGGACAGCAAACGTAGGCGCCAATCTGTTAGAAGGCCTCCGCAGGCTCCCCTTAAAGGAAGGTCTCTCCCTGAGTCTGGTGTCAATCAAAATCAGGAAAGAAATAAGAGACTCGAGCTCCACTGGTAGGTCCTTAGCTGCAACCTCATCCTTCAAGGCATCCGAGAGACCATGAGAGAAAGCAGCGACCAGAGCCTCATTATTCCAGCCCACCTCTGCTGCCAGGGTATGAAACTCAATGGCGTATTCAGCTACGGATCGTGAACCCTGTCTGATGGACATAAGGAGCTTCGCAGCAGAGGCAGCACGAGCCGGCACATTGAATACCTTCCGAAGAGAAGCAACAAAACCGGAAAACTCGGCAACCACCGGATTGTTGTTCTCCCATAAAGGGCTGGCCCAGGCCAAGGCCTTGTCCGAGAGCAGCGAGATCAAGAAGCCCACCTTTGATCTCTCAGTAGGAAAGGCATGTGGCAGCAACTCGAAGTAAATGCCCACCTGGTTAAGGAAACCTCGGCACTGAGTTGGCTCTCCCCCAAAGCGCTGTGGAAGGGGGGCAGAACCGATCATACCCCGAAACACCGCAGGCGCAGCAACAGGTGTCGGGGTAGACTCTGGCGCAACAACCGGAGCGGCAGTAGGAGCGGGCCCAGGAGCGACAACCGACCCATCGGCAACGGAAGCTAAATGAGCCGTGCGTTCAAGCAGGGTTTGCAACGCCACAGCGAACCGACCCAACAGGTGATCCTGCTGATCAAGTCTGGTAACCATCGTAGGTAGCGAGGATGGCCCTGTACCGTCAGAATTCATGGCTTGGTCCTAATGTCATGGAACCATGAACCAGACGTACAACAAGTGATGAGTGGAAATAAGAAGGCTTATTGAAAATAAAGCTGTAAGGCAAAAGTCCAAACGGATGGCTAAACCGAAGCAGGGTCTTGCGAAACCAGAGATCAGGAACCAGAAGGGTAGTCAGATGAAGCCAGGATCAGGAATCAGCAGGGTAGTCAGACGAAGCCAGGATCAGGAACCAGAAGCAGCAGCAGTCTTAGAAGCATGTGAGCACAGGAGGACCAAGCAAGGAACTGAAGCCACAGACCTCCTATATATATGAGCTAGGCATCCAGCTCCTCCCAGTGGGAAGGAGGAGCCGCAGGGTGGGAGGCTACAAGAAACCCAGAAACCAAGATGGCCGCCAGCACATGTCAAACGAAGGAGAACAGCAAGGAGGTAAGACCATGACAAAAGTCTATGGGTATTGGGAACCTATTCTTCAGGTGGGAGAAGCCACCTTACCACAGCAAGGCGTGATTGTGGTACAGGCAGGAGATAAAGGAGGACACCCTGTGATCCTAGGGACTAATGTCCTTAAAAATTGTTACTCCGAAGTGCTTGACGCATTGAATCAAACTATATCTTCAGCCTCGCCTGCTTCCAGAAGAGTCATTCAAAAGACTATCAGCGTGCTGTGTGCTCAACAAAGGTTCGCCAACAAAAAAGGATAAATTTGTACTGTCCGGATCTGGGATAACCGGCCGGTAATTCTGCCTCCAAATTCCCAGATGATCCTGTGGTGCCGTGCGGTGTTAGGGGTTCAGGGCCAGGACTATCAAGCCCTAGTGGAACCTATTCAAATTGAGAATCATCCCTTCGTACAGACAGCCAAGAGTCCGGTGACCGTGTCGCAAGGTAAAGTGCCTGTCCGTTTAATTAACTTTGGTGATCACCCCGTTACTCTTTTTAAACACTGCCCCTTTGCTCAGGTTTTCCAGGTGTCTTTCCAGGATGTGATCCGTCTGCCTGCCACGGAGGCGTTCCAGACCACTCAGAGCAGCGGCATCACCGCCAGCACCCCTACAACATCCTGGTGGGTAGAACTTCATGTGGGGAACGAATCCACCCCGAAGGAGCAAATAGAGGGGGTTCTGAATCTGGTGAAAGAGCACCACAAGGCTTTCAGCAAGCAGTCCACGGACTACGGAAAGGTCAGTGTAATTAAACACACCATACCTACTGGCTCTCATCCTCCTATTAAGGAGAGACACAGGCCCATACTGCCTACTACCTATCAGTCTTTGAAAGAGATGATACAAGAGATGAAAGACTCTAATATAATCCGGGACAGTCATAGTCCCTGGGCTGCGCCCCTAGTTCTTGTCCGGAAAAAGGATGGCAGCATAAGGTTCTGCGTGGATTACAGAAAAATAAATCAAATCACCCACAAAGATGCATATCCATTGCCACGCATTAAGGAGTCCTTGACTGCCCTGGGGTCATCAGCCTATTTCTCTACCTTGGACTTAACTAGTGGGTACTGGCAAGTACCCATGGCCCCAGAAGATCGAGAAAAGACTGCTTTCACTACACCTATGGGCCTGTTTGAATTCATTTATATGCCGTTTGGACTGTGTAACACTCCAGGGACGTTCCAGCGGCTGATGGAGCGTTGTTTAGGCCATAGACATTTTGAGACTGTACTACTATACCTGGATGACGTCATTATATACTCCAAGACATATGAGGACCAGCGGTGAAATACCTAGGGCACGTTGTTAGTGCCGAAGGAGTACAGCCTGATCCTGAAAAACGTGCTGCTGTCCGCAATTAGCCTACTCCTACAACTGTGAAAGAGGTGAGAAGCTTTCTCAGTTTTGCAGGGTATTACAGGCGTTTTATCCCGCATTTCGCACAAATTGCGGATCCAATCCAGGAACTCCTGAGGGGGCATCCAAAGAAGAGCCCAAAAACTCCTATTCCTGTTGAATGGAATGAAGAATGGGAAATTGCCTTTCAGCTCCTAAAGAAGAAGCTGACCGAACCCCCTGTTCTGGGTTACCCAGATTATCAGCAGCCATTCCACCTCTACACAGATGCCAGTAAAACAGGCCTGGGGGCTGTGTTGGCTCAAGTGCAAGATAACAAAGAGAGGGTAATTGCCTATGCCAGCAGATCCCTGAAGGGAGCTGAGAAGAACGATCAGAACTACAGTTCCTTCAAGCTGGAGTTTCTTGCCTTAGTGTGGGCTGTGACCGAAAAGTTTAAAGACTATCTGCTGCCACACCATTTGTTGCCTTCACGGACAATAACACCCTGGCGCATCTGAATACAGCCAAATTAGGGGCACTGGAGTAAAGATGGACCTCTCGCCTTGCCAACTATGACTTCACTGTGAAATACCGGGCAGGCCGCTCCAACGAAAATGCTGATGCCCTGTTGCTGCTTCCCACTACAGAAGCCCCAGATGAACCAAAGGATGCCTGGGAAGAAGTGGAAATGCCAGCGTTCTACAATAAATTTGCCCAGCAGGATAATATCCGCACTGAAAACCTCCCTGCTGCTGATCCTCCCTCATCAGATATTCCGGAGTCCAGAGGTGACCAAGAAAGGTGGATTAAGCTCCAGTCCGAAAGTAGAGTCCTCGGTGAACTGCTCGACTTCCTTACCAGTGGGAAAACCCATGAGAGAATCCGCAGGAAGAGTGCAAACCCAGAACTAGCGAGACTGTGGCGAAATCGCCACCAACTATTCCTTCAAAGAGGCCTGTGCTCAGAAGGAGTCTGGATCCAGTGTCCTGTGATAGGATATATCAAATCCTCATACCACGTCGAGATGCCAGTCTGGTGTTAGAAATGTATCACAACCAGTCCGGACACTTTGGCGTGCAGAAGACTGAGGCCACTATTCGCAGAAGATTCTATTGTATTGGGATGAGGGAAGATATTGAAAAATGGTGCCGAGAATGCACTGCCTGTGCTGTGGGGCGAACTGAACGCCATGACCAGAGGGCGCCTCTCCATCCTATCGTAAGTAAAACTCCTTTAGAACTTGTTGCTATTGATCATGTGAAGTTGGAGCAGAGTCACTCAGGGTATACTTATGCCATGACTATTATTGATCACTTCACTAAGTTTGTCGTAGCAGTGCCTGTGAAAGACCTGACAGCTAAGACTACAGCAGAGGCGTTCTGGAAGCATTTCCTTCTGCCCTACGGCTGCCCTGAGAGAATCCTCACTGACCAAGGGTCTGCATTTGAGTCACAGCTGTTCCAAGAGATGTGCCTGCTGCATAATTGCCAGAAGGTCCGGACCACTGCCTACCATCCGCAAGGTAACGGACTCAATCATTGAAATGCTGAGAGCAGTACCCCCTGAGACAAGGGGTGATTGGCCTACTCTGTTGCCACAACTCATGTATACCTATAACAACACAATTCATTGTTCCACCGGTTACACACCTTTCTATTTCATGTTTGACCGACAAGGGAGGTTGCCTGCGGATCACTCCCTAGATGTGCAAGTTCCGGATGTCATTAACCCACTACCAAAGACTGATTGGGTAGTGGAGCACCAAAGATGTCTCCTCAATGACAAACAGATCGTTCAGGAACGCATGGAGAATGTTCGGGAACGACAGCAAAGAGACTATAACCTGGCTGCTCATGCAGAACCCCTAACTCTAGGAGACAAGGTGTGGTTGAAGAACAACCATCGAACCAGCAAATTGGACAGTAAGCGGGAAAGAAATCCCTATGTCATTTCTGCCATCCCTAATGCTGAAGCTCATATTTACCAAATCTCCAGAGAAGGTAAAAGTTCTCAAGTTGTACATAGAAATCGTTTAAAGCCTTGTATAGAAGGAGAACCGGCAGCAGAAGACATTGAGCCGGAGTCTCCTGAACCCGAATTGCCAGCTCCACCTGTTGATCCTATGCAGGCTGTTGAGAACTTACTCCATGACAAAGAACCGCTTCATTGGTTTCTCACACCCTGGTTGAACTTGATGGTACCAGCTCCAGTTCCTGCTAGTTCTCAACCTCAGGACACCTTGTCCCAGAGAGCTCCTGAAGTAGCTCCAGAGGTGGTGAGCTCCTCTGACCCTCCTGAGTCCAGGCAGGAAGAACCTCTGCCAGTAAGGAGGTCCACACGGTCCACTAAGGGGCACCCACCTGTGATATTTGGAGACTACATTATGGGCCCAGGTAGCCCCTCACAGGAAACCCCTGTTTAACCCTTTACAAGCCTGGGTACAGACTCATATTTGTTCTTTGAGCCTCCGAAGACTTATACTTGTTTTGCATTTTCTTATGGACTACTACTGTTTTATTATGGACTATCCTGATATTACTGATATGCTGCACCAGGTCAGCGCCCCCAGAGGAACTTGTGTCTACCTCTCCTTCACTGCCGCATGCCTGACCAGGGTTCCCCTCTAAAACCCTTGATTGCCCATAACCGTGACCTCACTATCTGCTGCAGTATGTCCATACATTCAGTGTAAAAAAAAAAGGGAGGTTTAATTCCCATCTCACTCTTAGAGGGATGAGAGGAGAGTCAGAAAATGTGTATTTGTCTTTGACTGGTAGTTCCCGATTTCTCCTGACTGCTGAGGTGGTGCTAATGTCAAAAACTGTGGGGATTGAGGTGTTTATTGACAGTGGGGCAGGGGAAAACCTAATTGATGCTCAGTTCGTCCGTATGCATGGGTTGTTAAAGAGTATTCGAGAAAAACATTTCAATTTTTTCTATCGATTCTGCACCTCTAGCTCAGAAGTGTTTATCGCTAGTGGTGCATGATATCTGATTATGAATGGGTGACTTTCATCAGGAATTTATCTCGTGTTTTGTGTTGGAGCGTCTCCCTGCTCCAGTGGTTTGGGGTTTTAAATGGTTGAACAAGCACAATCCAACCATTGATTGACAAGTTAGACAGATTCTGGATTGGGGTGATTATTGTGTTTGAGCTCGCGGCGTCCCCCATTCCTGGACTGCATAAGGTATGAGAGCGGTAAGCGGCCCTGCCCCCCCCCCAAGTAGAAGTGTGAAGCAACAGCCGAGTGGAAGAGCGAAGACCCTGCCAGGTGGTGGATTAAAGATTAGGTACCTTATCACTGGTTTTTCACCCCTGCCTGAGTGTGCTGGTTTGGGGGTGTTTCTTGAGCAGTGTTGCTGAGTGCAGAGGTGCCGAGAAGAAAAAAAAAACCTTTTCTGTAACAGTCCATCTAGGGGTCGGAAGTCGCTATAATTAGTAAGAGGTACGGCTAAGAAGCGTGCGTTGTAGGGGGACGCACGTCTGGGTCGGACTGGGCTCGGAGCTGTGTACGCTGCTGACGCGGAAGAGGTGGGGAAAAGGGCAAAAAAAACTGGCAGCACCGCAGGAATACCGCTGGAACTCTAGAACTGGGCTCTATACATGAACTGGTGCATGTGACTACTTTAAATAAACTGTAACGGCCTAAAAGCAGCGGGAATTAAGAGAGAGGGTATTGCCAACACATCCTTCTGGCCACCTGTGCAAGATTATATATAGGAGGACTTCAGCGTCTCTGGATATACAAGGACTGTAGTGTCGCTTGATAGTGATTGTGAATGCAGAAGTGAAAGGAACGGAAGAAAATAATAAAGAAAGACGGAAAGGATAAAGAGAAAGAGGAAAAACTGTCTTTTTGCAGATTGCTGAATATACAAATCTGCTGAATTGTTGAATATACAGGGTCGTCTTTACCAAGGGGCAAAAGGGGCAGCTGCCCCGGGCCAAGTTGCTCCTGGGGGGCCCAAGGCAGCTGCCTCTTGAGCCCTGCTAGCTACTGCCCCGGGTGTCAAGCTGTCTGTGTACTTTAACGTTGTGATTTAGGACCTTAGATGACATCATCACCATGTGAACAGTAACCTAGAAATTACTGGTCACATGGCTATGAGGTCATCACAGGTCCTAGCAGGAGTGTCGCAGAAGTTAACTGTGGAGCTTTTTTGTGTGAAGATTACATCAGAAAAAGGTGACAGGGGCTGTTATATACTGTAAACTACTCTATAGTGGGGTGCTGTATATTGTGTGGGGGCCTGTATACTGTGGGGGGCTGTATATTGTGTGGGACTGTATACTGTGTGGTGGGCTGTATACTGTGTGGGGCTGTATACTGTGGGGGGGCCTGTATACTGTGGGGGCTGTATACTGTGTGGTGGGCTGTATACTGTGTGGGGGCCTGTATACTGTGGGGGGGGGGGCCTTATACTGTGTGTTGGTCTGTATACTGTGTGGTGGGCTGTATACTGTGTGGGGGGGCTGTATATTGTGTGGGGGCCTGTATACTGTGGGGGGCTGTATATTGTGTTGGACGGTATACTGTGTGGTGGGCTGTATACTGTGTGGGGCTGTATATTGTGGGGGGCCTGTATACTGTGGGGGCTGTATACTGTGTGGTGGGCTGTATACTGTGTGTCTGGCTGTATACTGTGTGGTGGGCTGCATACTGTGTGGGGGGGCTGTATATTGTGTGGGGGCCTGTATACTGTGGGGGGCTGTATATTGTGTGGGACTGTATACTGTGTGGTGGGCTGTATACTGTGTGGGGCCTGTATACTGTAGGGGCTGTATACTGTGTGGTGGGCTGTATACTGTGTGGTGGTCTATATACTGTGTGGGGGCCTGTATACTGTGGGGGGGCTTATACTGTGTGGTGGGCTGTATACTGTATGGGGGGGCTGTATACTGTGTGGGGGCCTGTATACTGTGTGGGGGGGGCTGTATACTGTGTGGGGGGCTGTATACTTTGTGGGGGCCTATATATTGTGGGGGGGGCTGTATACTGTGGGGGGGTTGTATACTGTGTGGGGGGCTATATACTGTGTGGGGGGCTGTATACTGTGTGTGTGGGGGTCTGTATACTGTGTGGGGGCCTGTATAGTGTGGGGGGGGCCTGTATAGTGTGGGGGCTGTATATTATGGAGTGCTATACTGCTGTACTGTATACTGTGGGGGTCTGTATACTGTAGGTGCGGTATAGTGTGGAGTGCTATACTGCTTTACTGTATAGTGTGGGGGGCTGTATCGTGTATAGTTTGGGGTGCTGTATACAGTGAGCTGTTGTATACTGTGAGGTGTTGTATACTGTGGGTGCTGTATAATGTGGGCTGCTATACTGCTCTACTATATACTGTGGGGTACTGTATAGTGTGGGGTGCTATACTGCATACTGTGTGGTGCTGTATACTATAGGGTGCTATACTGCATACTGTGTGGTGCTGTATATTATAGGGTGCTATACTGCATACTGCTCTACTATATACTGTGTGGTGCTGTATACTATAGGGTAATATACTGCATACTGTGTGGTGCTGTATACTATAGGGTGCTATATGCATACTGTGGGGTGCTGGGGTGCACTGTAACACTAGGGCCGAGCCCGGTCTCCTTCCTGCAAAGCGGTGCCCACTTCCAGCCTGAGCCCAGCTGCCCAAAACACTGATCCTGAGCCGCTGGAGTCTTCAGAATTGGAAGTATTTACAGTCATTCACTGTACTCTACCAGATGTGTGGATTTTTTGTGTGTGTGTTGTGGTGGAGGGCGTGATTGCCTGCTAAGGTGTGGGAAGGCGGGATCCAGGGGGCCCAAGTAAATTTTTGCCCAGGGTCCAATCAATATTAAAGACGGCCCTGTGAATATGCAAATCTATTGCTCCTCACCCCATTTACCCATGGTGATTGTCGGTGCCTCCCCACTTTAGTGTATTGTTCTCCTATTTCTGAGTGCACCCTTTCTCCTTCCTGGCGAGGCCGTAGTCATGCCTCCAAAGTGTTTCAATAGAAAATCTGTGGGCACCTCTTCGCCGGGTGGAGGAAAGGGTAACAGCACTATAACCGGCCTAGAGAAATATCTTAAATCACCCCCAAAAAGTTATTTACGGGGAAATAAGGAAAGCCAGAGGGAAAGTGGTGAACTGCAGGCCTCAGAGGAATGTGGGGGGGGGGGGGGGGTGGATAAGAGGTTGGGCAGCGGAGATGAGATGGAGGAAAGAATACATTTGGTAGATAAGAAACTGCTAGAAATTCTGGGTACAGTACAAAAGTCTAACCATAGTTTGGAGGAGTTGACTTTGAAGATTGCATCAGTACAGGTGGATCTCTCCTTTATAAAGGAAGATATGAATAAAGTCAGGGAAAAGGTCAAAGAGCTGCAGATATCCTCTGGAGGTATGAAAAGGGATTTAGAAGGAATAAAAAAAAAGAGTAGAAGGTATAGATGGGGAAAAAAAAATCCTTTTAGAGAGAATTACTATAATGGAGGATATGTCTCGGAGATCAAATATTAGATTAGTGGGATTCCCTGAGGGAGCGGAAGGAGAGGATACAGTGGGGTTTATTCAGCAGTGGGTACAGGATAGTTTTAAAAACGAGGTTCTGTCCTAATGGTTTTCAGTTGAAAGAGCCCATAGAATTCCGGGGAGACCTCCCCCAAAAGGGGGTCCGCCTAGGGCAATTCTAGCTAAAATACAAAGCTCCAAGGATAGAGACGCAATAATGAGAACCAAAAGGAAAATGCAGACAATAGAGTTTAATGGAAATAATATAGAGATATACCCAGACTACTCTAGAGCAGCACAGGCAAAAAGGCGAGAGTTTAGAGAAGTGAAGAAGAGGCTAGTTGCTGCCCAGATACAATACGCTTTGATATATCCCACTAAGCTTCGTGTAATATATCGCGACCAGGTTAGCTTTTTCGGCTCTCCAGAGGAAGTAATGGAGTGGTTGGATGCCAAGGGAATAGGAACATGAAAGGCACCGGATTGCACGAGAGGGAGAGGGGAAGGGGGGGGGAAGGGGAGGGAAGGGGCAGTGTGTAAGAGGTGGGGGAAATGTGTGATTTCCACCGACCAGATAGGGGGTTGGAGAAGGGGAGGGGGGAGAGGGTGGAGGATGGGTAGTGGCTGAAACGGTTGTCTTGGGAGGTCTAGTAGGGATGAAGGTTAAGAAAAAGCAGGTGGGAGGTCCACATGAGTAGGATTATGATGTGGAATGTTCGTGGTCTGGGAGATAGGGTTAAGAGGGTTATGGTCTTTGATATTGTTACTGGACAACTCCCGGCAATAGTGGGATTAATGGAGACACACAATACAAAAGACAAGATAAATCTACTTATGAAGAAATGGGCTATGTACCAGTATCACTCATGTCTTTCTACCTATTCATGTGGAGTCAGTGTATATATTCCCCATAAAGTAGACTACCTCCCACTAGATCAGAAAATAGATGACAGGGGTAGATATGTATTCCTTTGCTGTCAGTGAAATTGTATAGTTTGTATCTTAGCTTTTGTGTACAGTACAGACCAAAAGTTTTGACACATCTTCTTATTCAAAGAGTTTTCTTTATTTTCATGACTATGAAAATTGTAGATTCACACTGAAGGCATCAAAAGTATGAATAAACACATGTGGAATTATATACATAACAAAAAAGTGTGAAACAACTGAAAATATGTCATATTCTAGGTTCTTCAAAGTAGCCACCTTTTGCTTTGATTACTGCTTTGCACACTCTTGGCATTCTCTTGATGAGCTTCAAGAGGTAGTCACCTGAAATGGTTTTCACTTCACAGGTGTGCCCTGTCAGGTTAAATAAGTGGTATTTCTTGCCTTATAAATGGGGCTGGGACCATCAGTTGCTTTGTGGAGAAGTCAGGTGGATACACAGCTGATAGTCCTACTGAAGAGACTGTTAGAATTTGTATTATGGCAAGAAAAAGGCAGCTAAGTAAAGAAAAACGAGTGGCCATCATTACTTTAAGAAATGAAGGTCAGTCAGTCCGAAAAATTGGGAAAACTTTGAAAGTGTCCCCAAGTGCAGTCACAAAAACCATCAAGCACTACAAAGAAACTGGCTCACATGCGGACCACCCCAGGAAAGGAAGACCAAGAGTCACCTCTGCTGCGGAGGATAAGTTCATCCGAGTCACCAGCCTCAGAAATCGCAGGTTAACAGCAGCTCAGATTAGAGACCAGGTCAATGCCACACAGAGTTCTAGCAGCAGACACATCTCTAGAACAACTGTTAAGAGGAGACTGTGTGAATCAGGCCTTCATGGTAGAATATCTGCTCGGAAACCACTGCTAAGGACAGGCAACAAGCAGAAGAGACTTGTTTGGGCTAAAGAACACAAGGAATGGACATTAGACCAGTGGAAATCTGTGCTTTGGTCTGATGAGTCCAAATTTGACATATTTGGTTCCAATCACCGTGTCTTTGTGTGACGCAGAAAAGGTGAATGGTTGGACTCTACATGCCTGGTTCCCACCGTGAAGCATGGAGGAGGATGTGTGATGGTGTGGGGGTGCTTTGCTGGTGACACTGTTGGGGATTTATTCAAAATTGAAGGCATACTGAACCAGCATGGCTACCACAGCATCTTGCAGCGGCATGCTATTCCATCCGGTTTGCGTTTAGTTGGACCATCATTTATTTTTATTAACAGGACAATGACCCCAAACACACCTCCAGGCTGTGTAAGGGCTATTTGACCATGAAGGAGAGTAATGGGGTGCTGCACCAGATGACCTGGCCTCCACAGTCACCGGACCTGAACCCAATCGAGATGGTTTGGGGTGAGCTGGACCGCAGAGTGAAGGCAAAAGGGCCAACAAGTGCAAAGCATCTCTGGGAACTCCTTCAAGACTGTTGGAAGACCATTTCAGGTGACTACCTCTTGAAGCTCATCAAGAGAATGCCAAGAGTGTGCAAAGCAGTAATCAAAGCAAAAGGTGTCTACTTTGAACCTAGAATATGACATATTTTCAGTTGTTTCACACTTTTTTGTTATGTATATAATTCCACATGTGTTTATTCAGTTTTGATGCCTTCAGTGTGAATCTACAATTTTCATAGTCATGAAAATAAAGAAAACTCTTTGAATCAGAAGGTGTGTCCAAACTTTTGGTCTGTACTGTATATACCCCCCCCCCCCCATTTTCTTTATATGTTATTCATAGATTGGTGGAGTTTGCAGACTCTAGAGGTAAATGCCCTATATTAATAATGGGTGACTTTAACAACGTTATGAACAGTAAGTTAGATAGATACTCAGTGATCTCAAAGGATAAATATGATATAGTTCAACAAACACTCTTGGGAAAAATATCCCAGGAATTATCACTAATAGATGTATGGAGGTACCTTAATGACAATAAGCGCGTGTTTTCTCATGTTTTAGTCGTGGAAGAAAAATAATGTCTAGAATAGATCTTGCACTAGCCAGCCCAGAATTGATAGGCCAGATATTAAGCATTGAGGTATGAAGCAAATAGTATCAGATCACTCCCCCATCTGCTTGATGCTTAAAACAAACTCTAGGCCAAAAAGCCAGGAGTTTCGTCTGAATCCACATTGGTTGAATTTAATTAACGAGGAACACGGTGTCAGGGCGGATATAGAGGAGTATTGGCAAATCAATTTAGGATCCACACAAATATGGCATGTATGGGATGCATTTAAAGCATACCTACGGTGTATCCTTGTCAGTAAAATCAAGGGATTAAAACGTGGATTTGCCAAGAAGGAGAGAGAGTTGGGAGAACTTTTGGAAAATAATCTCCCTGAATTGACGGGACAGCTGGATGACGCTAAAATTTCATTAAAAAAAACTATCTGGTGGATAAGGTACAACAAAAAGTGTTTTTTGAGGGGGCACGATATTTTTGGGAATCCGGAAAGTCGGGGAGACTGTTGTCTACACTTATACAGAATAAAAAGGGAGGCAGTAGAATTAGGAGTGTTGAGAGGAGAGATGGGGGGATGACATCCAACCAGGGAGAAATAGAGCAGGAATTTGTAAAATATTACAGGGACCTCTACTCCTCGGAGGGAGTGGGGGGGGGGGGGGGGTTGACTATGTCGGACTCTTTTTAGAGGGAGTGCCAATCCCTAGACTCTCTGAGGAAGAGAAGGAATTGTTGAACGGCCCTATCAAATTGCAGGAACTATGGGACACTTGGAAATCTATACAGGGCAATTCTAGTCCCGGGTTGGATGGCCTCCCCTTCTAGATATATAGAAGATATGGAGAGGTTATTCTCCCAGTCTTTGTGCAGGTCCTACATGAATCAATGGACAAGGGCGAACTCCCTGCCTCCCTTTCGGAGGCTGTTATAACTCTGTTGGGAAAAAAAGGGAAGGATGAGAGCAAGGTGGACTCGTATCACCCTATCTTTCTTCTCAACACCAATTTCAAATTATGCGCTAAATTACTTGCAAACCGTCTAAAAAGAGTTAAAGAGAAAATACAAACCGGATTCCCAAAAAGTTGGGACACTATACAAATCGTGAATAAAAACTGAATGCAATGATGTGGAGGTGCCAACTTCTAATATTTTATTCAGAATAGAACATAAATCAAGGAACAAAAGTTTAAACTGAGAAAATGTACCATTTTAAGGGAAAAATATGTTGAATCAGAATTTCATGGTGTCAACAAATCCCCAAAAAGTTGGGACAAGGCCATTTCACCACTGTGTGGCATCTCCCCTTCTTCTTACAACACTCAACAGACGTCTGGGGACCGAGGAGACCAGTTTCTCAAGTTTAGAAATAGGAATGCTCTCCCATTCTTGTCTAATACAGGCCTCTAACTGTTCAATCATCTTGGGCTTTCTTTGTTGCACCTTCCTCTTTATGATGCGCCAAATGTTCTCTATAGGTGAAAGATCTGGACTGCAGACTGGCCAATTCAGTACCTGGATCCTTCTCCTACGCAGCCATGATGTTGTGATTGATGCAGAATGTGGTGATGATAATGTGGCATTATCTTGTTGAAAAATTCAGGGTCTTCCGTGAAAGAGATGACGTCTGGATGGGAGCATATGTTGTTCTAGAACCTGAATATATTTTTCTGCATTGATGGTGCCTTTCCAGACATGCAAGCTGCCCATGCCACACGCACTCATGCAACCCCATACCATCAGAGATACAGGCTTCTGAACTGAGCGTTGATAACAACTTGGGTTGTCCTTGTCCTCTTTGGTCTGGATGACATGGCGTCCCAGATTTCCAAAAAGAACTTCGAATCATGACTCGTCTGACCACAGAACAGTCATCCATTTTCTCACACTCCATTTTAAATGATCCCTAGCCCAGTGAAAACGCCCGAGCTTGTGGATCTTGCTTAGAAATGGCTTCTTCTTTGCACTGTAGAGTTTCAGCTGGCAACTGGTTTCTGGAAGTATTCCTGAGCCCATTCTGTGATTTCCTTTACAGTAGCATTCCTGTTTGTGGTGCAGTGTCGTTTAAGGGCCCGGAGATCACGGGCATCCAGTATGGTTTTACGGCCTTGACCCTTACGCACAGAGATTGTTCCAGATTCTCTTAACCTTCGGATGATGTTATGCAAAGTTGATGATGATAGATGCAAAGTCTTTGCAATTTTTCGCTGGGTAACACCTTTCTGATATTGCTCCACTATCTTTCTGCGCAACATTGTGGGAATTGGTGATCCTCTACCCATCTTGGCTTCTGAGAGACACTGCCACTCTGGGAAGCTCTTTTTATACCCAATCATGTTGCCAATTGACCTTATTAGTGTTAATTGGTCTTCCAGCTCTTCGTTATGCTCAAATTTACTTTTTCCAGCCTCTTATTGCTACTTGTCCCAACTTTTTGGGGATTTGTTGACACCGTGAAAATTTGAATCAACGTATTTTTCCTCTAAAATGATGCATTTACTCGGATTAAACGTTTTGATCTGTCATCTACGTTCTATTACAAATAAAATATTGACATTTGTTGTCTCCACATCATTGCATTCAGTTTTTATTCACAATTTGCATAGTGTCCGAACTTTTTGGGAATCCGGTTTGTAATACACCCGGACCAATCAGGGTTCGTACCAAAACGCCAAGCCCAAACAAATATTCGGCGGACACTGCTGAATGTACAGATGAGTGGGGGAGTGCCCATTCCATCCTGTCTTTGGACGCGGAAAAAGCGTTTGACAGGGTGGAATGGACATACCTTTGGAAAATAATGTATGAGTTTAATTTGGGGGAAAAATTCATCAGATGGGTACAACTGCTTTATCATAACTCGAACGTAAGGGTAAAAATTAATGGAGTGATATCAGAGTCGGTACCATTGCAATGGGGAACCAGGCAGGGGTGCCCACTCTCCCCATTATTGTTCGCTATATTCGTCGAGCCTCTGGCATGTAAGGTTTGAGCAGACAATAAAATCAGGGGGTTTGGGGGAAAGGGTGCATTAGATAAAATATGTCTTTATGCGGATGGCATCTTGTTTTTTCTGGAAGGGGGGTATCAACGGTACCATACCTGATGGGGATAGTAAACCAGTTTGGTCAAATGTCTGGTTTCAGGGTGAACTGGATAAAATCGGTGTTGCTCCCAATTGGTCACAAAATAATGCAAAAGGATATCAATGTTAAAATACTGAAACCCACGGAGTCATTTGAATACCTTGGTATAAAAGTCAGCTTGAGGATTCAGTAGTATATAGACCTTGACATCTGCCCATTGCTTAAAAAGGTTAGAGAGAAAACAAGCACCTGGCAAAAATTGCTGATCGACAGGCTGATCGAATTGCTATAATTAAGATGGTTTTATTACCGCAGATTCTTTATGCCATTTCCTCCTGCCCTGTATGGATAGGGGATCATTTTTTAAATGCATTGGAAGGATTGATAAATGATCTTATTTGGGGGAGAAAAAGGGTTTGGTTGAAACAAAAATATTTATGGTTAGATGAAGAAGATGGCGGCCTGTCTGTTCCCTGTTTTCGAGGCTACTACTATGCATCCCAGCTTCAGTGGTTAATGAAGGAGGATGACAGACTGCAACGTTTTTTGGAAGGGGAATTTGAAGGTCTCCAATACAATATTGTTAGTGCTCTAGAACTGAAATTTTAAAAATAAAGGGTAGGAAGTGCCCAATTAGTAATATGATGCACTTAATATGGGTTAATGTTAAAAAATTACTGGGTATAAATTATTCATTAAGGTTTATCCCTATTTGGGGAAATTTAAATTTAAGTGAGTTTCGGAAGTTAGATGATTTTGTATTTTGGGAGAGAAATGGTATTAAGTTTATTTCACAGATAGAGGTGGAAGTAAAACTGAAGACACTAGAGGAAATGGGGCTTAGTATAGATTTAGATAATCTTACACGGTTTAGATATCTTAGATTAAAGCATGCATTTGATTCAACCGAGAATAAAGAATATTTAATTACCAAACACTCAGAATTTGCAGAGTTCTGTTATCACGGTATTGGGATTAAATTATCAATTTCACAGATATATAAAAAAATAAAGAGGGGGTTAGGTGGTGTGACAAAATTTAAAAGCGAAAATAAATGGGCATTAGAGGTGGAGCCTAATACTTTAGATTGGAGATGTATTTATAAAAGTATAAAAAGGAGCACTATTTTGAGTAATTTCCGGTCGACACAGTTTTTTATCCTCCATCAGACTTGTATAACTCCCTGGGTGTTGAGCAAGATGTACAAAACAAAGGACGCAAGATGTTGGAAGTGCAGAAAGGACAATGCGGATTTCACTCATTTGATCTGGTATTGTCCTCTTATGCAGGTTTATTGGACCCGGGTATTTCAGGACCTTACCGGCACAACTGGGTGCTATGCCCCATTGGAGATTATGATAGCGGTGCTTGAATATATAAGAAAAATCGGGTTGGACAGAAAAAGTGAAAGGAAATGGGAAAAAGGACTAATGCTTGCTCGGGTGGTGGTGGCTAGAGAGTGGGGATCGGACAGACCGCCAAGTGTTGTAGAGTGGAAAAATGTATGTGAGAGGGTGAAGAGATATGAACATGCCTGCAGGACAAAATTAATAGGGAATGTTAATTATTAGGTGGAAAGTGGGGCAATAAGGAGTGTAGAAAATTAAATAAATTAATAAAGGATGACTGAACCCCCTGAAATGTGATCATGGAAGTAAATTGTCCTATAGAAACTCCCAAGACAACCGAGGGTGAGGAGGGAGGGAGGGGGTGGGTGGGTGGTGTATATTGTCTCTTTTTTCAGCTTTTTTCTCTTTCGTGAAATGAAATGAAACAAGATAAGGATAGAATTTTGATGTTATTGGTAATCATGTAACATATGTTTGCGCATATTCACGCATTTTCTAATGTCTATCCCTTGAGCTTTTTTGTGTTTTTTATATGTTGAAAATGAAAATAAAAATATTTATAAAAAAATATATATATACTAAGACATTGCCTTAATGTATATCTGATTTTGCCAATGTTTTTTTCTGAGAGTGAATGCCAGGATTTACCTCCACATCGGGAATATGATTGTCCTTTCACCCTTATTCCCGGAGCTAAATTGCCCAAATCTAGGTTGCATAACCTTTCTGAACCTGAAAGACTGGCCATGAGAGAGTATATTACTGAGAGTTTGGCTAAAGGACCTAAGACCTTCCAAATCTCCTGTGGCAGTATTTTAATTTTATTTTTTGTTAAAAAAAAAAAGATGTAGGTCTTTGGCCATGTCTGGATTTTCATTAACTCAATCGGATTACTGTCCGTAATCCTTACCTCCTTCTTTTGATTCCTGATTTGTTTAACCAGATGGTGCCAAGGTGTTTTCCAAGTTGGACTTAAGGGAGGCATATAATCTGGTCAGGATCAAGGAAGGGGATTAATGGAAGACGGCTTTTAATACTCTGGAGGGTCACTTTAAGAACCTGGTAATGCCTTTCAGGTTGACCAATGCTCCTGCGGTTTTCCATCATTTTGTAAATAACATTTTTCATCACCTAGTGGGTAGCTTTCACATATGTTCCCGCGACAGGTGGCAGGAAATTGGTGAGACTGGCAACATGTGGTTTGATCTGACATGTTTTCTGTTTGGATCAAATGATGTCTGTGTTGTTTCTAGTGCTTGCCAAACCTTTTTCCTCAGGTGTGGCTATTAGGGTAATTTAACCTTCTCTATTTATAGTTGCTTCTCCCACAATGCTGTGCGGTTTATAGCTTCAGTTTGGATAGATTGTGGTTGGATCTTGGCTGAGTTCCTGGTGCTTCCATTGTTCCTTTGAAGTTAAGTCTTTCCTTCCCCTTTTGTATTTTGTTTGGGTTTTATGTATTACATAGAAACATAGAAACAGAATATGTCGGCAAATAAGAACCATTTGGCCCATCTAGTCTGTCCAATATACTGAATACTATGAATAGCCCCTGGCCCTATCTTATATGAAGGATGGCCATATGCCTATCCCATGCATGCTTAAACTCCTTCACTGTGTTTGCAGCTACCACTTCTGCAGGAAGGCTATTCCATGCATCCACTACTCTCGTAGTAAAGTAATACTTCCTGATATTACATTTAAACCTTTGCCCCTCTAATTTAAAACTATGTCCTCTTGTAGCAGTTTTTCTTCTTTTAAATATTCTCTCCTCTTTCACCTTGTTGATTCTCTTTATGTATTTAAAAGTTTCTATCATATCCCCTCTGCCTCGTCTTTCTTCCAAGCTATACATTTGTTGTATTTCCCTATTTTTTGTATTAGGCCTGAAGGAGACTCCTGTTCGTCCTTCCTTTTGGAGGAACAGGTAGTCTCAGCCCTGCCATTAGTACCATGGTCCTATAGGGCTAGATCGGACTCTAGTTATTCCTGCTTATGAACTCACCTACCTTTGGGGTTTGTTCATACTGGTAGTCAGTAAGGATTTTGGTTAGGATTTTCATTAGGAGTTGTCCATCTTCCTTCCCTAGTTCTCAGGCCTGATTCCCTGTTCCGCCCTTCCCTCCTTTGCTTGGTGTGGTGTTTCCCTCCCACACCGAAGGGTAACATTATAAACAGCCAAAACCGCCATTTTTTGTTTGTTTGTGTGCAGACATGGATCCTATTGCTGCACTCGCAGGTCAACTGCAAGGGCTATCTTTGGAGGTAGCTGACTTCCACATGACCGTCTCACAGATGCAGAGATCACAGGCTTTTGGTCCTGGTGGTAGTGGTGAAGACCAGGCCTATCTGGAACCAAAAGTTGCCCTACCGGACAGATTTTCTGGTTGTTCATTCTCCAGTCCCTCTTCAAACACTGGAGAATGAAGGCCCCCATTTTCACTAAACTGGAAGCGGTGGAGTGGCCTGGCTCCTGCTCATTATCCAGGATAATGTTGTCCTTGTTCTACTCCCCCAAACAACGGACAACACCAGGGATCCCAGAAACATTTAAAGCATGCTTTTCTTGCTCCACCTCCGCCCCGGGGTATTTGGCAATGAATCGCTGCATGACTAAGTTCAGGACATGTGCCATGCATGGCACGTGTGTCATTTTGCCCTGTTTCAGCGCGCTCAGCAGATTGGCACCGTTGTCGGACTCCACTTTACCAACTGTAAAATTGAGCGGGTTAGCCACTGATCAGCCTGTGACCGCAAAGCTGAAAGGAGTGCAAGACTGGTGGGGCTCTTGGCTTCCAAGCACAACAGATGCAGCACAGCATCTAAACGTCTCACCTGGCATGTCGAATAGGTTCTTGGGAGCTTGGGGGGCGCAGTGGAAGAGACGGTAGCAGTGGAAAAGTCAGAGTCAGCCGAGGAGGAGACGGAGGATGGAGTAGGAGGAGGAGAAGAAGAGGCAGGCCTGCATACAATCCGTGGCGGTAATACCAAATCTACACGGGTGCCACGGGTTGCATGCTTGATGGCCGTCAGAAGGTTCACCCAGTGGGCAGTAAAAGTTATGTACCTTACCTGCCCGTGTTTGCTAGACCACGTGTTTGTGGGCAGATGGATCTTGGCACCGACACTGTGTGCCAGAGATACATTCTCTTGCCACTGAACGTGGCCCTATAGCTCTGGGATGCCCTTCTGGGAGAAATTCCTTCTGGGGACCTTCCATTGTGGTGTTCCAATGGCCACACATTTTCTAAAGGCCTCCGAGTACACCAGTTTATATGGCAGTAGTTCGCAGGCTAGCAGTTCTGACAAGCCAGCGGTCAACCATTGGGCAAGAGGGTTATCCGGCATCATCATCTTTTTTCGCTCGAACATTTGGGGGCAAGGAAACCTACCTTTTGCCAGATGAACGCGTGGATGGCACGGTGGAAGGTGGAGTGGAGGACAACTGGGAGGAGAGAGGAGAAGGAGGAGAGGCAGGACAGTGAGTTCCCGAAGTGTGGCTTTGTGGGTTCTGACAGTGCTACCACTGGGCTCGGTGATGGGATGCCAGGTGCCTTCTTAAGGCGGTCGTCCCTAGGTGAGTGTTGGGCTTACCGTGACTTATTTGTTGACAGCACAGGCTGCAGATGGCAACAATAATGTAAGCAGTGGACACGTTAAAAGAAAAACCACACTGCTGAGCCAAGTGTCGGCGTCCTGGGAGCATGGTGGATGTTTCGTTCCAGATACATTAGCAGTTTGCTTTTTGCCTCTAGTGCACTGTAAGTTCTGCCTGCTTCTCCTCCCTATCTGCTGCTCCGTCTCTCCCTCTGAACTTCCCTCCTTTTCCTCTCTTGTGGGCACCCATGTGACGTCTATTGACACTTCATCATCGGATTCATCACCTTTACACCGCTGACATTAGAGATCTCGGAGTAGGCAGCAACAGCGGGAACCACCCTCTTTGGGCTGATCTGGGTACTGTTGTCAAACTGCTGGGTGGCGAACGTTGATACCTCCTCTTCCTGATCCAATGCCAATAATGGCTGCGCATCGGTAAGGTCTTGTAATGTATGGGAAAATAATTCCTCTGACTCAAGCGTAGAGGATATGGTGGTGGTGGTGTCTTTGGGGGTGCACACAGCAGAGAGTGAAGAGGGGTGCAGATAGAGAGGATAAGGAGGGTGCAGAAGCGGAAGGCTGAGTGAGCCACTCAACCAAGTCTGGTGCGTCCTTTGACGTAATCGCACACACCTTCTGCAACTTCCGACATAGGCTGTGGCCTGATGCACCTGCCCGACGCCTACCACCCCTGCTAAATGACCTGCCTCTTCCTCTGCCTGTCATTTTCAAAATGACCCTGTGACAAAAGTCCCTATAGAAGAGCAGTATTTGTGGAAGAAAGTATATCACAACCCTGCCTCAATCAGTTTTCATGGGGGGCAACTGGTAAATTACACCAGTAAAAATTATTTCTTCAAATAGTGTTTTTCACTCTGTGTAGATGCGGTAACACAGCAAAACTACAGACAAATGCTACACTACCTAAATGCACTATGTCGAAAGTATATTATTGGTATATAAAATCCTTGCTTCAATCAGTTTTTGGGGGGGCAACTGGTAAATGACACCAGTAGAAATTATTTCTTCAAATAGTGTTTTTCACTCTGTGTAGATGCGGTAACGCAGCAAAACCGCAGACAAATACTGTCACGGCCTATGGTATGTTGTGTGACACTTTCCTTCATCTGGTTGTCCGTGGCAACGTGTGGTGTTGAGTTCGTGTGGTGGCAGTGTCCCAGCCCTATGGCTGATCCCCAGGACATGATTGTCACACATGCCGTTGCCCGCGGCAACAGGTAAAGTGTGTGGTTTATGTGTGTTTTCCCCTTTAAGTGTCCGTCTTCCCTTGCCTTGTGTTTGAAGGGTTAATTCCCTTCTGTGTGTGTTGGTTGGGTGTGGCTACTTGGGCCTATAAAGCCTCGGTGAATAGTGCAGTTTAGAGGGGTACTTCAGCCATGGTTAGCTGGAGCATCCTCCTGTGTATTACATCTGCCAGTGGGGGCCACCCTTGTGGTCATAAGTTTAAGTTTATGTGATGTTTAAGTTGATGTTTTCCTTTATTATTCTGTGCAGCTATAGATCTGGGTTCCTGTGTGTGGATGTGTGTGTGCTGAGTTCTATTTGTATTGTTGTGGACTTCAGCTTGCCTGCACATGGATCCAGTCAGCAAGTCTGTGGCAGGTGGCTGGAACTAGTGCAGCACCTGCCATATCCATAGGCTTGTTTCTGTTCCCCTTTTTCCTGCAGCTTGGCCAGTGAGACTCCTGTTCCTCCGTGTCCAGAAGGAACAGGTCGTCTTACCCTTCACTCCTAGTTCAGGGACCGGCGGAGGGTGAGTAGGGATCCGAGGTTCCTGAGCACGGGTTCTCCTACCTTCAAGGTCGGCCCATGCAGCTAGGAGTTAGGGACGGATTAGGGATGCGTTAGGAGGTGACCTGCTCCCTAATTCTCTCGCCCTGGCCGAGCAGTGGTTAACATCTTCTGGCATCGCACGGCTGAGGGTTTTCCCCATCCTCAGCCGTGACAAATACTGCACTGCCTAAATGCACTATATAGAAAGCATATTTTTGGTATATAACACCCCTGCTTCAATCAGTTTTTTTTTATACACCAGTAGAAATTATTTCTTCGAATAGTGTTTTTCACTCTGTGTAGATGTGGTAATGCAGCAAAATCGCAGACAAATTCTGCACTACCTAAATGCACTCTATATAAAGTATATTATTGGTATATAAAATCCCTGCTACAATCAGTTTTTTTGGGACGTAACTGGTTATTCACACCAGAAGAAATTATTTCTTCAAATAATGTTTTTCAGTTTGTGTAGATGCGGTAATGCAGCAAAACCGCAAACAGATACTGCACTACCTAAATGCACTATATAGAAAGTATATTATTGGTATATATAGCACCCCTGCTTCACTCAGTTTTTTGGAGGGGCAACTGGTTAATCACACTAGTAAAAATTATTTATTCAAATAGTGTTTTTTTACTCTGTGTAGATGCGGTAACGCAGCAAAACCACAGACAAATGCTGCACTACCTAAATGCACTATATAGAAAGAATATAATTGGTTTATAACACCCCTGCTTCAATCAGTTTTTTGGGGGGTAACTGGTAACTCACACCAGTAGAAATTATTTCTTCAAATAGTGTTTTTCACTCTGTGTAGATGCGGTAATGCAGCAAAACCGCTGACAAATCCTGCACTACCTAAATGCACTCTATGGAAAGTATATTATTGGTATATAGCACCCCTGCTTCAATCAGTTTTTTTGGGGGGCAACTTGTAAATCACACCAGTAGAAATTATTTGTTCCAATAGCGTTTGGCAATCTGTGTGGCTGAATATTGCAGCAGAACCGCACAACTGCTGCACAATACAATTGCACTATAATATACTTTCTATGTTAGAAGGTATATTATAAGTATATTACACCCCTCAGTATATCACACCTATCGATAGCACACCTATACCAGTCCTTAAAATGACTTTTGGGGCCCTATTAGCTAGCAATTTGTGTCCCAACAGTCTGTCCCTGCTCCACATAGCAACCTCTCCGTACACTGGCAAAAGACTGAATGTAAAATGGCAGCCAGATCAAGTTTATTAATAAGGTAGGGGTTATGTCCATGTGCTGAAATGTCTCAATTGGCTGTCCTGTACCACCTGATGGATGTGTCATAGTTATTCACAATCTAAAAGAATATGGTGGGCGCGAATATCGCCATATGTTTGCCCGTTCGGCAACAGCGAATTAGCAAAGTTCGCCATGAAATGCAAACCGCAAGGCCATCTGTAATGTCAATATGCCTCGGTCATAAGCAGAAGATTCTCAGTAACTAACGATTCCTACCTGACAATCATCAGCCTTATCTGCTGATATAATACCAGCTTAAGACTCATCTGGTTAATACTGTACAGACAGAGGATGCATCAAACTATGAGTTCAGTCATAGTGTACATACTGTATGTGTTATCTTAAAGGAAATTGTGAGACTGATAGAGAGAGAAAAACTGGAAGATTTCATCTGATAACCACATTCAAACCCTTGAAGGACTGAATCTAACACCTTGATCTACACTGTATCAGCCACTAGATTAACACATTTCTCATTCCCCTCCCAGTGTGGTTCCAATTCCTTTATCTAGTAAAATAAAGTTAAGGGACTGCGCTGCTCTCCTGGAATCCACAAACAAAAGTTAAGTCAGATGCCAGATCCTTCCTCCAATTTTCCTTCCTTATGTCGCCATACACTGATACTATGTCCCACTACAATGCCTCTCCACCGTTTTATCACATCCAATCAACCTGATATATCAGGAATACAGAGCAAAATAGTGAAGCACAGTAGGCACTTTGGGCTAATAGATGGTTTTATTCTACTCACAAGAGTCGATTAAAACAAGGCATATATCTTATATAAAAAAAATAGCAGAAGGACCTGGCTTTGTATGGGTATAGTTCATCCATTTCATTTTATGTTTCCATGTGTCGCAAAAAGATATCCACAGTTTCCCCCATAACAGTGACCTCTACAGTACCCGCCCCTTTAACATTGACCTCCATAATGGCTGCCCCTTTAACATTGACCACCACAGAGCCTGCTCATTAAACAGTGACTGCCCCTTTAGCATTAGCCACTAGAGTTGAGCGAACACCTGGATGTTCGGGTTCCAGAAGTTCGGCCAAACTTCCCGGAAATGTCCAGGTTCGGGATCCGAACCCAACCCGAACTTCGTCCCGAACCCAAACCCCATTGAAGTCAATGAGGACCCGAACTTTTCGGCACTAAAAAGGCTGTAAAACAGCCCAGGAAAGGGCTAGAGGGCTGCAAAAGGCAGCAAAATGTAGTTAAATCCCCCGCAAACAAATGTGGATAGGGAAATGAATAAAAATAAAAATAAAATAAATAAAAATTAACCAATATCAATTGGAGAGAGGTCCCATAGCAGAGAATCTGGCTTCATGTCAGCAGAGAATCAGTCTTCATGTCATAGCAGAGAATCATGCTTCGCATCACCCACCACTGGAACAGTCCATTGTCAGATATTTAGGCCCTGGCACCCAGGCAGAGGAGAGAGGTCCCATAACAGATAATCTGGCTTCATGTCAGCAGAGAATCAGTCTTCATGTCATAGCAGAAAATCATGCTTCGCATCACCCACCACTGTAACAGTCCATTGTCAGATATTTAGGCCCCGGCACCCAGGCAGAGGAGAGAGGTCCCATAACAGAGATTCAGGCTTCATGTCAGCAGAGGATCAGTCTTCATGTCATAGCAGAGAATCATGCTTCACGTCACCCAACACTGGAACAGTCCATTGTCAGATATTTAGGCCCAGGCACCCAGGCAGAGGAGAGAGGTCCCATAACAGAGAATCTGGCTTCATGTCAGCAGAGAATCAGTCTTCATGTCATAGCAGAGAATCATGCTTCACGTCACCCACCACTGTAACAGTCCATTGTCAGATATTTAGGCCCCGGCACCCAGGCAGAAGAGAGAGGTCCCATAACAGAGATTCAGGCTTCATGTCAGCAGAGAATCAGTCTTCATGTCATAGCAGAGAATCATGCTTTGCATCACCCACCACTGTAACAGTCCATTGTCAGATATTTAGGCCCTGGCACCCAGGCAGAGGAGAGAGGTCCCATAACAGAGATTCAGGCTTCATGTCAGCAGAGAATCAGTCTGCATGTCATAGCAGAGAATCATGCTTCACATCACCCACCACTGTAACAGTCCATTGTCAGATATTTAGGCCCCGGCACCCAGACGAGGGGAGGTTCATTCAACTTTGGGTTGCCCCGCAATATAATGGTAAAATGAAAATAAAAATAGGATTGAATGAGGAAGTGCCCTGGAGTACAATAATATATGGTTAAGGGGAGGTAGTTAATGTCTAATCTGCACAAGGGATGGACAGGTCCTGTGGGATCCCGGCGGCCAGCGTTTTGTCTGAACGTGTATTCAGTGCGGCAGGGGGCGTCATTACAAACAAACGCAGCCGCCTGTCTACAGCCAATGTGGACAAGCTGACGTTCATAAAAATGAACCAGGCATGGATCCCACAGGACCTGTCCATCCCTTGTGCAGATTAGACATTAACTACCTCTCCTTAGCCATATATTATTGTACTCCAGGGCACTTCCTCATTCAATCCTATTTTTATTTTCATTTTACCATTATATTGCGGAGCAACCCAAAGTTGAATGAACCTCTCCTCTGTCTGGGTGCCGGGGCTTAAAAATATCTGACAGTGGCCTGTTCCAGTGTTGGGTGATGTGAAGCATGATTCTCTGCTATGACATGAAGACTGATTCTCTGCTGACATGAAGCCAGATTCTCTCTTATGGGACCTCTCTCCTCTGCCTGGGTGCCAGGGCCTAAATATCTGACAATGGACTGTTACAGTGGTGGGTGACGTGAAGCATGATTCTCTGCTATGACATGAAGACTGATTCTCTTGATCCCTGACCTCCTGTTCAGTCTGCACACTGCAGAAAGACGCAGCAGTTGGCACCTGTGTTTCGTCATCATCAGAGACATGCTGAGGTGGTATTCCCATGTCCTCATCATCAGGAAACATAAGTGGTTGTGTGTCAGTGCATTCTATGTCTTCCACCGCTGGGGAAGGGCTAGGTGGATGCCCTTGGGAAACCCTGCCAGCAGAGTCTTTAAACAGCATAAGAGACTGCTGCATAACTTGAGGCTCAGACAGTTTCCCTGATATGCATGGGGGTGATGTGACAGACTGATGGGCTTGGTTTTCAGGTTCCATCTGTGCGCTTTCTGCAGAATATTGGGTGGGAGATAATGTGAACATGCTGGATCCACTGTCTGCCACCCAATTGACTAATGCCTGTACCTGCTCAGGCCTTACCATCCATAGAACGGCATTGGGCCCCACCAAATATCGCTGTAAATTCTGGCGGCTACTGGGACCTGAGGGTCCACTAACACCACCACGACCATGTCCGCGTCCGCGTCCCTTACTAGATGTTTTCCTCATTGTTACCGTTCACCACAATAAGAAAAATATTATTTGGCCCAATGCATTAAATTCAAATTCAGGCCTTTTTTTACAGACACCTAACACTATCTGGCTATCTATTTAGGTACCGTGTTAAACGAATACAGGCACAGCAGTAATGACAAATTTAGCTGAATATAAATTTGAGGCCTATTATTTAGGCGCTGGGTGACAGGTGTACGTTTACAGACAGAATTAGACTTGGAAATGCACAGTAGCGTGTGTGTGAAGTTATTGAGAATGACCAATGACCAATAATGACTAATATACCCTTTTAGGGATAGATCTAAAGTAGGCCTGATACAGCAGAAACCACTAATGTAGAGAATTGCTAAGTTGGGAGTTGTATTTCAACCCAGAACAAAAACTGTGCTTTGACGGACACAAAATAACTTGACCAGCCTCAGCAATAACCACAGATTTAGCTGAATATAAATTTGAGGCCTATTATTTAGGCTCTGGGTGACAGGTATACGTTTACAGACAGAATTAGACTTGCAATTGCACAGTAGCATGTGTGTGAAGTTATTGAGAATGACCCTATCAGCACCTTGAATCTAATATACCCTTTTAGGGATAGATTTAAAGTAGGCCTGATACAGCAGAAGCCACTAATTTAGAGAATTGCTAAATTGGGAATTGTATTTCAACCCAGAACAAAAACTGTGCTTTGACGGACCCAAAATAACTTGACCAGCCTCAGCAATATCCACAGATTTAGCTGAATAAAAATTTGAGGCCTATTATTTAGGCACTGGTTGACAGGAATATGTTTACAGACAGAATTAGACTTGGAATTGCACAGTAGCGTGTGTGTGAAGTTATTGAGAATGACCCTATCAGCACCTTGAATCTAATATACCCTTTTAGGGATAGATTTAAAGTAGGCCTGATACAGCAGAAACCACTAATTTAGAGAATTGCGAAATTGGGAATTGTATTTCAACCCAGAACAAAAACTGTGCTTTGACGGACCCAAAATATCTTGACCAGCCTCAGCAATAACCACAGATTTAGCTGAATATAAATTTGAGGCCTATTATTTAGGCGCTGGGTGACAGGTATACGCTTACAGACAGAATTAGACTTGGAATCGCACAGTAGCGTGTGTGTGAAGTTATTGAGAATGACCCTATCAGCACCTTGAATCTAATATACCCTTTTAATGAATAGATTTAAAGTAGCCCTGATACAGCAGAAACCATTAATTTAGGAAATTGCTACGTTGGGAATTGTATTTCAACCCAGAACAAAAATATATCCTTTGCCAGACAGCAGACAGTATTACAATTGGCTGGCCACAGCTGAAACACCAGATTTAGGGTACTGCTATTTTGGCAATTGTATTTCACCCCTCAATAAAATAGCAAGCACAGCCATGGTTAAATGGACTTGGTGACAGTTTGCCCCTGATGTAGGATATAGCCAAAAAATAACCACACTATTGATGGTTAAATGAACTTGGTGGCAGCTTGTGCTGGCGCACCACAAGACACAAAATGGCCGCCAATCACCCCAGAAAAAAGTGACTGAAAAACGCTCTGGGCAGCCTAAAAACAGTGAGCAATTGAATAGCAGCAGTTCAATGATCCACAGCTGTAGATCGATCACTGAATTAAGTCTTTTGGAGGAGTTAATCACTGCCTAATCTCTCCCTAACAGTCGCAGCTGCAACCTCTCCCTACACTGTTCAGAGCAGAGTGACGTACGGCGCTACGTGACTCCAGCTTAAATAGAGGCTGGGTCACATGCTGCACTGACCAATCACAGCCATGCCAATAGTAGGCATGGCTGTGACGGCCTCTTGGGGCAAGTAGTATGACCCTTGTTGATTGGCTGCTTTGCAGCCTTTCAAAAAGCGTCAAGAAAGCAACGAACACCGAACCCAAACCCGGACTTTTACGAAAATGTTCGGGTTCGGGTCCGTGTCACGGACACCCCAAAATTCGGTACGAACCCGAACTAAACAGTTCAGGTTCGCTCATCCCTATTAGCCACCCTTTTAACAGTGACTTCCACAGTGCCCTCCCCTTTAACAGAGACCTCCACAGTGCCCGCCCCTTTAAAAGTGACTTTTAAAGTGACTGCCCCTCTAACAGTGACTTTTACAGTGACCTCCCCTTTAACAGTGACTTTTACAGTGACCTCCCCTTAAACAGTGACTTTCGCAGTAACCTCCCCTTTAACAGTGACTTTCACAGTGAACGCCCCTTCAACAGTGACCACCCCTTTAAAAGTGATTTTCACAGTGACCGCCCCTTTACCAGTGACCACCCATTTAACAGTTACTTTTACAATGACCACCCCTTTAATAGTGACTTTTACAGTGACAGCCCTTTTAACAGTGACTTTAACAATGACTTTCAAAGTGACTTCCCCTTTAACAGTGAATTTCACAGTGACCGCCCCTTTAACAGTGACTTTCACTGTGACTGCCCCTTTAACAGTGGCCGCCCCTTTAACAGTGACTTTCACAGTTACCCCCCCTTTTAACAGTGACTTTTACATTGACCGCCCCATTATCAGTGACTTTCACAGTGACCTCCCCTTTACAGTTACTTTCACAGTGACCGTCCCTTTAACAGTGACTTTTACAGTGACCACCCTTTAAACATAGACTTTCACAGTGACCGCCCCTTTAACAGTGACTTTCATAGTGACCGCCCCTTTAACAGTGACTTTCACAATGACCGCCTCTTTAACAGTGACTTTCACAGTGACCGTACCTGTAACAGTGACTTTTACAGTGACCGCCCTTTCAACATAGACTTTCACAGTGACCACCCCTTTAACAGTTGCTTTAACAGTGACCACCCCTTTAACAGTGACTTTCACAGAGACCGCCCCTTTAACATTGACTTTCACAGTGACCGTCCCTTTTACAGTGACTGCCCCTATAACAGAAACCACCCCTTTCACAGTGACTTTTACAGTGACCGCCCCTTTAACAGTGACTTTCACAGTGATCGCCCCTTTAACAGGTTCCTTCATAGCGCCCACCCCTTTAATAACAGTGACCTCCACAGTGCCCGCCCATTTAATAATAGTCACCTCCACAGTGCCCGCCCCTTCAATAACAGTGAACTCCTCTGTGCCCACCCCTTTAAAAACAGTGACCTTCACAGTGCCCGCCCCTTTAAGCAGTAAAGAAATATCGCTGGGTTGTTATGGAAACATGGAGTAAAACTGTGTTTATGACAGTTGGGATTTGAAGAGAAAGACTTCCAGGCTTGTATTGGCTAATGTGGGTTATTTTTTTTTTAATATCTCAGAAACGGTACGGCCTAGAGAGTGGAGTGGAGCGGACACCTGGATGTAAGGGTTCGACAGGTTCGGCTGAACTTCACAAAAAAGTTTGAGTCAATGGGGACCCAAATTTTTCAGCACCAAAATGGCTGTAAAAATGTCATGGAAAGGGCTAGAGGGCTGCAAATGGCATAAAAATGTGGTTATGGGCATGTCAAGTGCTCTGCAAACAAATGTGAATAGAGAAATGACTTTAAATACCATAAAATACGTTAAAAAAAATAATATAAATCTTGATCTAGGAGTACAAGGTCCATATGGAGTAGGAGGTTATGGAGGAGGTAGATGTGGCGGTGTAGGTAGAAGCGGCGGTGGAGGAGGAAGCCTACACTGCTTTTTGGTTTAACATTTGTTTTGTTTTTTTAGGGCCACCCCATCACGGTTATCGGCGAATCAGGGTTCCATGCCGGAGAGGGAACGTGAGAAAGAGAGACCACATCCAAGGGAGATAAATGGATGAAATGTAATTTTGATTAAAGCAGAAGGATCAAAGGAAAGGGCCAATTAAAGACAAATTTTTGAAATTTAAGTCCCTGTCACCTATGCAGAGAAGGGGTTTTTCATCGCCAGAAATGGGTTAATGTCAGCCACCAATGGAACAGATTAGTTAAAAAAAATTCGGTCGGTTTATTCACATAATTTTTTTTTTATGTCAATCCAAGAATGTACCGTATTTTTCGCCCCATAAGACGCACTCTTTCCTCCCCCAAAATGGGAGGAAAATGCCCCTGCGTCTTATGGGGCGAATGCTGTCATGTTTAACATCGCTGGCTGCGATGTGTGAGCGGAGGAGGGACTGGGAGGAGGAGCTGGGGGCCGGCAATTGCAGCGGGGCAGTGCAGTTACTGTACTATAGCCCCGCCCCGCCGCTCCAGTGCTACACAAATATAAAATGTATTATTCAATTAAAAGTTATTAAACATGCCCCCCTCACTCCTAATAGTACCGTATATCCTAATTGCTTCTGTATAATGCCGGCAGGCAGGCCGGGCGGGCGGCAGCGTAACTCCCTGATGTCATGTGCCTGCGCCGCCTACTTTATGAATGAAGTAGGCGGCGCAGGCAAGTGACGTCAGTGAGTGACGCGCCGGCCGCCCGGCCCGCCTGCCGGCATTGTACAGAAGCAATTAGGATATACGGTACTATTAGGAGTGAGGGGGCATGTTTAATAACTTTTATTTGAATAATACATTTTTTACTTGTATACTGGGGGGTGGGGGGGACACACACGGAATCTGTGGATGGCACAGTTAAGGGGTGGGGGTCTGTGGATGGCACTGTTATGGGGTGGGGGGGTCTGTGGATGGCACATGTATAACAGTGCCATCCACAGATCCCCCCTGTAACAGTGCCAGCCACAGATCCCCCCCCTGTAACAGTGTCCGTCATCCACAGATCCCCCCCATAACAGTGTCCGTCATCTACAGATCCCCCCATAAGTGTCCGTCATCCACAGATCCCCCCATAAGTGTCCGTCATCCATAGATCCCCCCATAAGTGTCCGTCATCCACAGATCCCCCCATAAGTGTCCGTCATCCACAGATCCCCCCATAAGTGTCCGTCATCCACAGATCCCCCATAACAGTGTCCGTCATCCACAGATCCCCCCATAACAGTGTCCGTCATCCACAGATTCCCCCATAACAGTGTCCATCATCCACAGATCCCCCCCATAACAGTGTCCGTCATCCACAGACCACCATTAGTTCCAAACCCACCAAAAGCACACCTTTTGGTTAAAAATATTTTTTATCTTATTTTCCTCCCCAAAAACCTAGGTGCGTCTTATGGGCCGGTGCGTCTTATAGGGCGAAAAATACGGTAACTGAAAAATTTGTGAAATGTATTAACCTGTCTACTAGGTAGAGCATGGGTATATCACAGCCAAAAAATGGTGAATTTCACCTGAAAATATAACAGACAAATTAGTGATTTTTTTCCCCTGTCTACTGGGTATAGCAGTGGTATATCAGTGGTATATCATACCCAAAAATAGGTGAATTTCATCTGAAAATGTAACAGACAAATTACAGATTTTTTTTTTACCTGTCTACTATGTAATGAAGTAGTATATCACACCCAAAAATTTGTGAATTTCACCCGAAAATGTAACAGACAAATTTGTGATTTTTTTTAAACTTGTCTACTAGGTATAGCAGTGGTATATCACACCCACAAATTTGTGAATTTCACCCGAAAATGTAAAAAAAAAAATTTAAATTTATTAAGCTGTCAACTAGGTAGAGCAGGGGTATATCACAGCCAAAAATTGGCTAATCTCACCCAAAAATGTAACAGACAAATTGTCTTCTAGGTAAAGCAGTGGTATATCACCACCAAAAAATGCTGAATTTCACCCTAAAATGTAGCAGACAAATGTGTGAATTCTTTTTTACCTGTCTACTAGGTATAGCAGTGGTATATCACACCCAAAAATTTGTGAATTTTACCCAAAAATAAAACAGACCAATTAGTGAAATGACATAAAATAAAATATGTACAACAAATAAAAAAAATAAAAAACGTGATTTATGAGGTGGAGGTTCATATGGAGTAGGAGTTTGAGGAGGCGGTGGATGTAGCAGTGTAGGTGGAAGTAGCGGTGGATGAGGACGAGGTAGCCAACCTCGTCCTCCTTTTTTTATTAGGGTACACCCCAAAAGAGTGGGAAATATCAAAAATACAACAATGAGCAATTGTGCTGTAGTATAACAATGACTGGGTAAGGCCGGTATACATGTCTATTCTGCACAAGGTACGGACAAGTCCTGTGGGATCCAAGATTTTAAAGAACATGAGCTTGTTCACATTTGCTATGGACAGGCGGCTGCGCTTGACTGTGTTAACGCCCCTTGCCGTGTTAACGCCCCCTGCCAGCACCTCCAAGGCATAAAGGGCAAGGTCAGGCCATGTGCCCAATTTGGAGACCCAGAAGTTGCAGGGGGCAGACCCATCATTCAGTACGTGTAGGTGTGTGCATACATACTGCTCCACCATGTCGCACTTCCCTGTGATGTCCACGATCCAATTGGATATCTTCTCTATCAACTTTTGATGTTCTTTTATGCGCCTATCATGGTGATCATGGGTGGTGGGGAATCAGGGTTTCAGGCCAGGAGAAAGAGCCTGAGAAAGGGATACCACATCCAAGGGAGGTCAATGGATGAAATTAAATGTAATCAAGCGGAAATGTGGGACAAAGTATTGAAGCATAAGCTTCCAAGTTAAGGAGGGGGCGCGCGGCAATTACCCACTTCCGACTCGGGGAGTTAGTGACGATAAATAACAATACAGGACTCTTAAGATGCCCTGTTATTTCAATGATTAATTAAAAATTACAGGGCATGTCACTGGGGTATTTTGGATTAGGAAACGTTAGACAGGAGAGGCCTGCTGCCGCTTTCTTGACTCTAGATAACTTCTGCCTAATCGCACGTCCCTGTGACCTCCCCCATCCATTTGGATATCTTCTCTATCAACTTTCGATGTTCTTTTCTGAGCCTACCATGTTGCTCACGGTTATCGGCGAAACAGGGTTCCACGCCGGAGAGGGAGCGTGAGAAAGAGAGACCACATCCAAGGGAGATAAATGTATGAAATATAATTTTGATCGAGCGGAAATATGGGAAAAGTTATTAAAGCAGAAGGATTGAAGGAAAGGGCCAATTAAAGACGACTTTTAGAAATTTAACTCCCTGTCACATATGCAGAGTAGGGGTTTTTCATCGCCAGAAATGGGTTAATGTCACCCACCAATGGAACAGATGATTTTTTTAAATTTCGGTCCCTGTCACCTATGCAGAGCATGGGTTTATTCATGTCATAAATTGTAAAATGTCAACCCAAGAATGTAAGAGTAAAATTAGTGAAATTTATTAACCTGTCCACTTGGAAGAGCAGGGGTCTATCACAGCCAAAAATTGTTGAATGTCACCTGAAAATGCAAAAGAAAAATTTGGGAAATTTATTAAGCTGTCAACTAGGTAGAGCAGGGGTACATCATACCCCAAAATAGGTGAATTTCACCCGAAAACTTAACAGATAAATTAGTGGGGGGTTTTTGTTGGTTTTTTACCTGTCTACTAGGTATAGCAGTGGTGTATCACACCCAAAAAGTGGTGAATTTCACCCGAAAATGTAACAGACAAATTCAAGAATTTTTTTAACCTGTCTACTAGGTATAGTAGTGGTATATCACACCCAAAAATTGCTGAATTTCACCCTAACATGTAACAGACAAATTTGTGATTTTTTTAACCTGTCTAATAGGTATAGCAGTGGTATATAACACCCAAAAATTTGTGAATTTCACCCTATTCTGCACAATGTACGGACAAGTCCTGTGGGATCCATGCCTGGTTCATTTTAATGAAAGTCAGCTTGTCCACATTGGCTGTGGACAGGCAGCTGCGCTTGACTATGATAGCACCCCCTGCCGTATTAAAAACACGTTCAGATAATACAATGGCTGCAGGGCAGGCCAGCACCTCCAAGGTGTAAAGGGCAAGCTCAGGTCATGTGCCCAATTTGGAGACCCAGAAGTTGAAGGTGGCAGACCCGTCATTCAGTACGTGTAGGCGTGTGCACACATACTGCTCCACCATGTTGGTAAAATGCTTCCATGTCAGCTGGTGGTGCTGGTTGTTGCGGCGTGCTGACAAAGCTATTCCACATTTCGGCCATGCTAACCCTGCCTTCTGAGGTGTTGGTGGTGCCCCAGCTGCGTTGGTGACCTCTTCCTCCTCCTCTGCCTTCGCATTGTGCTTCCACTGTGCCCCCGCTGTCAGGTGGGAATGCCACCAGCAGCGCGTCTACCAGCGCGTGCTTGTACTCGCACATCTTACAATCATGCTCCAGTGATGAAATTAAAGACGGTACATTATCCTTGTAACAGGGATCCAGCAGCGTGGTCACCCAATAATCAGCACAAGTTAGAATGTGGGCAACTCGGTGGTCGTTGCGGAGAAACTGCAGCATGTAATCGCTCATGTGTGCCAGGCTGTCCAGAGGCAACGAAAATCTGTCCTCTGTGGGAGGTGTATCGGCTGTGTCCTCTGTATCCCCCAGCCACGTACCAGTGATGGCAATGAGCTGGTCTGGGTGCCACCCTGCTGTGAACAAGGTTCCTCCTCCTCCTTCTCCTCCTCATCCTCCACCTCATCATTCTTCAAAACTGTGCCCTGGCTGGACAATTGTGTACCTGGCGTTTGTGGGTGCAGGAACCCTACGATATGATCCCTTTTCCTCCGCCTCTTCCTGTGCCACACCCTCTTCAATCATCGCCAGCAGCGTTTTTTTAAGGAGGCATAGAAGTGGGATAGTAACGCTGAGAACGGCGTTATCGGCAATGGCCATGTTGGTGGAGTACTCAAAACAGCACAACAAGGAACACAGGTCTCGCATGGAGGCCCAGTCATTGGTGGTGAAGTGGTGCTGTTCCGCAGAGCAACTCACCCGTGCGTGCTGCAGCTGAAACTCCACTATCACCTGCTGCTGCTCACACAGTCTGGCCAGCATGTGCAAGTTGGAGTTCCACCTTGTGGGCACGTCGCATATAAGGCAGTGAGCGGGAAGTCCGAAGTTACGCTGCAGCGCTGACAGGCGAGTAGCAGCAGCGTGAGAATGTCGAAAGCGCGCACAGATGGCCAGCGCTTTATGCAGCAGCTCTGAAATATTGGGGTAATATTTAAGGAACCTTTGCACTACCAAATTCAGCACATGCACCAGGCAAGGGATGTGCATCAAACTAACTAGTCCCAGAGCTGCTACGAGATTTTGCCCATTATCGCACTCCACCAGGCCGGACTTGAGGCTCACTGGCACCAACCACTTATTGGTCTGTTGTTCAAGGCCCATCCACAGCTCCTGCACGGTGTAGGGTTTGTCCCCCAAACAGATACATTTTAAAACTGCCTGCTGTCGCTTACCGCTGGCTGTGCTGAAGTTGGTGGTGAAGGTGTTACGCTGACCGGATGAGGAGCCGGTAGAGGATGAGGAAGCGGAGTAGGAGGCGGAAGAAACAGGAGGCAAAATGAAGCACTCTGCAATCCTCGGTGGTGGAAGGACATGCGACAAACTGCTATCCGCCTCAGGCCCAGCCGCCACTGCATTTACCCAGTGTGCTGTTATGGAGATATAACATCCCTGACAGTGCTTATTGGTCCACGTATCCGTAGTGAGGTGCACCTTTCCACAGATGGCGTTGTGCAGTGCACACCTGATTTTGTCGCTCATTTGGTTGTGTAGGGAAGGGATGGCACGCCTGGAAAAGTAGTAGTGGCTGGGCACAACGTACTGTGGGACAGCCACCGCCATAAGTCTTTTAAAATTCTCCATCTCCACCAGACGGAATGACAGCATTTCAAAGGCCAATAATTTTGAAATGCTGGCATTCAGGGCCAGGGATCGCGGGAGGTTAGGGGGGTACTTCCTCTTCTGCTCCAGTGTTTGGGAGATGGAGAGCTGAATGCTTCCGTGGGACATTGTGGAGATGCTTGGTGACCCAGATGGTGGTGTTGCTGGCAGATCCTCTGTTTGCGGGGTGGCAGGTGGCATTGTCACTCCAGAAGTGGATGAAGAGACTGCAGCAGAAGGGGAAGCAGGAGGAGCCAGAGACCTTTCTTGGTTTTTGAGGTGTCTACTCCACCGCAGCTAGTGCTTTGCACTTAGATACCTGGTCATGCAGGTTGTGCTCAGGTTGAGAATGTTTATGCCTCACTTCAGGCTCTGATTGCACAGCGTGCAAACCACTCGTGTCTTGTCGTCAGCACATTGTCTGAAGAACTGCCATGCAGGGAACTCCTTGGAGCTGGCTTTGGTGTGCTCGGTCCTTTGCTGTGGTGTGCAGTAGCAGGCCTACTGTCTAGGTGACGGCCGTTCCGCTTTTGCACCCTGCTCCCTCTTCTGCTGTGCTGATGGCTCTGTGCGACCACCGCCTCTTCCTCCGAACTACACAAGTCACTCACATGACCTTGATTACATGTGGTGTCGAGGACCTCATCATCCCCCACATCATCTTCCACCCAGTCTTCACCCCTGCCCTCCTTGTCGGTCTGCACACTTTCGAAAGCCAGAGCAGTTGGCACCTGTGTTTTTTTTTTTTTTTTATATTGAAAATTTTTATTGTTTTCAATTTTTCATCGCATAGACATTTCCAATAAGTAAAGTATACAACAATCCATGTGACATAAACAGAAGCGACAATCACATATTTCAAGATGTCACAGATACATGTAACATGAGGGCGATTAAGCCCAACAAGACAGGCATTGGCAAAAGAATAAAAGGGTCAAAGAAACCTTGTTATTATGTCAGACTAAATCCAGTCTCATGGGTACCCAAGTCAGGGGTCCGTGGTGGGAGCGAATAAATAGGAGGGGGGGGGGGGGGGGAGAGGATATGTTAGTATGAATAAATAGATCTCAATTAGAGTTGAGCGAACACCTGGATGTTCGGGTTCGAGAAGTTCGGCCGAACATCCCGGAAATGTTCGGGTTCGGGATCCGAACCCGATCCGAACTTCGTCCCGAACCCGAACCCCATTGAAGTCAATGGGGACCCGAACTTTTCGGCACTAAAAAGGCTGTAAAACAGCCCAGGAAAGAGCTAGAGGGCTGCAAAAGGCAGCAACATGTAGGTAAATCCCCTGCAAACAAATGTGGATAGGGAAATGAATTAAAATAAAAATTAAATAAATAAAAATTAACCAAAATCAATTGGAGAGAGGTTCCATAGCAGAGAATCTGGCTTCCCGTCACCCACCACTGGAACAGTCCATTCTCAGATATTTAGGCCCCGGCACCCAGGCAGAGGAGAGAGGTCCCGTAACAGAGAATCTGTCTTCATGTCAGCAGAGAATTAGTCTGCATGTCATAGCAGAGAATGAGGCTTCACGTCAGCCACCACTGCAACAGTCCATTGGCATATATTTAGGCCCAGCACACACACAGGCAGAGGAGAGAGGTCCCGTAACAGACAATCTGGCTTCATGTCAGCAGAGAATCAGTCTGCATGTCATAGCAGAGAATCAGGCTTCACGTCAGCCACCACTGCAACAGTCCATTGGCATATATTTAGGCCCAGCACACACACAGGCAGAGGAGAGAGGTCCCGTAACAGAGAATCTGGCTTCATGTCAGCAGAGAATCAGTCTGCATGTCATAGCAGAGAATGAGGCTTCACGTCACCCACCACTGCAACAGTCCATTGGCATATATTTAGGCCTAGCACACAGGCAGAGCAGAGAGGTCCCGTAACAGACAATCTGGCTTCATGTCAGCAGAGAATCAGTCTGCATGTCATAGCAGAGAATGAGGCTTCACGTCAGCCACCACTGCAACAGTCCATTGGCATATATTTAGGCCTAGCACACAGGCAGAGCAGAGAGGTCCCGTAACAGACAATCTGGCTTCATGTCAGCAGAGAATCAGTCTGCATGTCATAGCAGAGAATCAGGCTTCACGTCAGCCACCACTGCAACAGTCCATTGTCATAAATTTAGGCCCAGCACCCAGGCAGAGGAGAGAGGTCCCGTAACAGACAATCTGGCTTCATGTCAGCAGAGAATTAGTCTGCATGTCATAGCAGAGAATCAGGCTTCATGTCAGCCACCACTGCAACAGTCCATTGGCATATATTTAGGCCCAGCACCCAGGCAGAGGAGGGAGGTCCCGTAACAGAGAATCTGTCTTCATGTCAGCAGAGAATCAGTCTGCATGTCATAGCAGAGAATGAGGCTTCACGTCACCCACCACTGCAACAGTCCATTGGCATATATTTAGGCCTAGCACACAGGCAGAGCAGAGAGGTCCCGTAACAGACAATCTGGCTTCATGTCAGCAGAGAATCAGTCTGCATGTCATAGCAGAGAATCAGGCTTCACGTCAGCCACCACTGCAACAGTCCATTGGCATATATTTAGGCCTAGCACACAGGCAGAGCAGAGAGGTCCCGTAACAGACAATCTGGCTTCATGTCAGCAGAGAATCAGTCTGCATGTCATAGCAGAGAATCAGGCTTCACGTCAGCCACCACTGCAACAGTCCATTGTCATAAATTTAGGCCCAGCACCCAGGCAGAGGAGAGAGGTCCCGTAACAGACAATCTGGCTTCATGTCAGCAGAGAATTAGTCTGCATGTCATAGCAGAGAATCAGGCTTCATGTCAGCCACCACTGCAACAGTCCATTGGCATATATTTAGGCCCAGCACCCAGGCAGAGGAGGGAGGTCCCGTAACAGAGAATCTGTCTTCATGTCAGCAGAGAATCAGTCTGCATGTCATAGCAGAGAATGAGGCTTCACGTCAGCCACCACTGCAACAGTCCATTGGCATATATTTAGGCCTAGCACACAGGCAGAGGAGAGGTTCATTCAACTTTGGGTAGCCTCGCAATATAATGGTAAAATGAAAATAAAAATAGGATTGAATGAGGAAGTGCCCTGGAGTCCAATAATATATGGTTATGGGGAGGTAGTTAATGTCTAATCTGGACAAGGGACGGACAGGTCCTGTGGGATCCATGCCTGGTTCATTTTTATGAACGTCAGCTTGTCCACATTGGCTGTAGACAGGCGGCTGCGTTTGTCTGTAATGACGCCCCCTGCCGTGCTGAATACACGTTCAGACAAAACGCTGGCTGCCGGGCAGGCCAGCACCTCCAAGGCATAAAAGGCTAGCTCTGGCCACGTGGACAATTTAGAGACCCAGAAGTTGAATGGGGCCGAACCATCAGTCAGTACGTGGAGGGGTGTGCACACGTACTGTTCCACCATGTTAGTGAAATGTTGCCTCCTGCTAACACGTTGCGTATCAGGTGGTGGTGCAGTTAGCTGTGGCGTGTTGACAAAAGTTTTCCACATCTCTGCCATGCTAACCCTGCCCTCAGAGGAGCTGGCCGTGACACAGCTGCCTTGGCGACCTCTTGCTCCTCCTCTGCCTTGGCCTTGGGCTTCCACTTGTTCCCCTGTGACATTTGGGAATGCTCTCAGTAGCGCGTCTACCAACGTGCGCTTGTACTCGCGCATCTTCCTATCACGCTCCAGTGCAGGAAGTAAGGTGGGCACATTGTCTTTGTAGCGTGGATCCAGCAGGGTGGCAACCCAGTAGTCCGCACAGGTTAAAATGTGGGCAACTCTGCTGTCGTTGCGCAGGCACTGCAGCATGTAGTCGCTCATGTGTGCCAGGCTGCCCAGGGGTAAGGACAAGCTGTCCTCTGTGGGAGGCGTATCGTCATCGTCCTGCCTTTCCCCCCAGCCACGCACCAGTGATGGACCCGAGCTGCGTTGGGTGCCACCCCGCTGTGACCATGCTTCATCCTCATCCTCCTCCACCTCCTCCTCATCCTCGTCCTCCTCGTCCTCCAGTAGTGGGCCCTGGCTGGCCACATTTGTACCTGGCCTCTGCTGTTGCCAAAAACCTCCCTCTGAGTCACTTCGAAGAGACTGGCCTGAAAGTGCTAAAAATGACCCCTCTTCCTCCTCCTCCTCCTCCTCCTCCTGGGCCACCTCCTCTTCCATCATCGCCCTAAGTGTTTTCTCAAGGAGACATAGAAGTGGTATTGTAACGCTGATAACGGTGTCATCGCCACTGGCCATGTTGGTGGAGTACTCGAAACAGCGCAACAGGGCACACAGGTCTCGCATGGAGGCCCAGTCATTGGTGGTGAAGTGGTGCTGTTCTGTAGTGCGACTGACCCGTGCGTGCTGCAGCTGAAACTCCACTATGGCCTGCTGCTGCTCGCACAGTCTGTCCAGCATGTGCAAGGTGGAGTTCCACCTGGTGGGCACGTCGCATATGAGGCGGTGAGCGGGAAGGCCGAAGTTACGCTGTAGCGCAGACAGGCGAGCAGCAGCAGGATGTGAACGCCGGAAGCGCGAACAGACGGCCCGCACTTTATGCAGCAGCTCTGACATGTCGGGGTAGTTGTGAATGAACTTCTGCACCACCAAATTCAGCACATGCGCCAAGCAAGGGATGTGCGTCAAATTGGCTAGTCCCAGAGCTGCAACGAGATTTCGCCCATTATCACACACCACCAGGCCGGGCTTGAGGCTCACCGGCAGCAACCACTCGTCGGTCTGTTGTTCTATACCCCGCCACAACTCCTGTGCGGTGTGGGGCCTGTCCCCCAAACATATGAGTTTCAGAATGGCCTGCTGACATTTACCCCGGGCTGTGCTGAAGTTGGTGGTGAAGGTGTGTGGCTGACTGGATGAGCAGGTGGAAGAAGAGGAGGAGGAAGCCGAGAAGGAGGAGGTGGCAACAGGAGGCAAAGAATGTTGCCCTGCGATCCTTGGCGGCGGAAGGACGTGCGCCAAACAGCTCTCCGCCTGGGGCCCAGCTGCCACTACATTTACCCAGTGTGCAGTTAGGGAGATATAGCGTCCCTGGCCGTGCTTACTGGTCCACGTATCTGTGGTTAGGTGGACCTTGCCACAGATGGCGTTGCGCAGTGCACACTTGATTTTATCGGATACTTGGTTGTGCAGGGAAGGCACGGCTCTCTTGGAGAAGTAGTGCCGGCTGGGAACAACATACTGTGGGACAGCAAGCGACATGAGCTGTTTGAAGCTGTCTGTGTCCACCAGCCTAAATGACAGCATTTCATAGGCCAGTAGTTTAGAAATGCTGGCATTCAGGGCCAGGGATCGAGGGTGGCTAGGTGGGAATTTACGCTTTCTATCAAATGTTTGTGAGATGGAGAGCTGAACGCTGGCGTGTGACATGGTTGAGACGCTTGGTGACGGAGGTGGTGGTGGTGGTGTTGGTGGTACATCCCCTGTTTGCTGGGCGGCAGGTGCCAACGTTCCTCCAGAGGCGGAGGAAGAGGCTGAGGCGGCAGCAGCAGAATAGGCCGAGGCGGCAGCAGCAGAAGAGGTAGCAGGGGGAGCCTGAGTGACTTCCTTGGTTTTAAGGTGTTTACTCCACTGCAGTTCATGCTTTGCATGCAGGTGCCTGGTCATGCAGGTTGTGCTCAGGTTCAGAACGTTAATGCCTCGCTTCAGGCTCTGATGGCACAGCGTGCAAACCACTCGGGTCTTGTCGTCAGCACATTGTTTGAAGAAGTGCCATGCCAGGGAACTCCTTGAAGCTGCCTTTGGGGTGCTCGGTCCCAGATGGCGGCGGTCAGTAGCAGGCGGAGTCTCTTGGCGGCGGGTGTTCTGCTTTTGCCCACTGCTCCCTCTTTTGCTACGCTGTTGGCTCGGTCTCACCACTGCCTCTTCCTCCGAACTGTGAAAGTCAGTGGCACGACCTTCATTCCATGTGGGGTCTAGGACCTCATCGTCCCCTGCATCGTCTTCCACCCAGTCTTGATCCCTGACCTCCTGTTCAGTCTGCACACTGCAGAAAGACGCAGCAGTTGGCACCTGTGTTTCGTCATCATCAGAGACATGCTGAGGTGGTATTCCCATGTCCTCATCATCAGGAAACATAAGTGGTTGTGCGTCAGTGCATTCTATGTCTTTCACCGCTGGGGAAGGGCTAGGTGGATGCCCTTGGGAAACCCTGCCAGCGGAGTCTTCAAACAGCATAAGAGACTGCTGCATAACTTGAGGCTGAGACAGTTTCCCTGGTATGCATGGGGGTGATGTGACAGACTGATGGGGTTGGTTTTCAGGCGCCATCTGTGCGCTTTCTGCAGAAGACTGGGTGGGAGATAATGTGAACGTGCTGGATCCACTGTCGGCCACCCAATTGACTAATGCCTGTACCTGCTCAGGCCTTACCATCCTTAGAACGGCATTGGGCCCCACCATATATCGCTGTAAATTCTGGCGGCTACTGGGACCTGAGGTAGTTGGTACACTAGGACGTGTGGATGTGGCAGAACGGCCACGTCCTCTCCCAGCACCAGAGGGTCCACTAACACCACCACGACCATGTCCACGTCCGCGTCCCTTACTAGATGTTTTTCTCATTGTTATGGTTCACCACAACAACAAATATATTATTTGGCCCAATGTATTGTATTCAAATTCAGCGGGATATAAATTTGAGGCCTAGTATTTAGGCGCTGGGTGACCGGTATGGATTTAGTGACAGAATTAGACTTGGAAATGCACAGAAGCGTGTGTGTGAAGTTATTCTGAATGACCCTATGTGCACCTTCAATATGATCTACCCTTTTAGGGATAGATTTCAAATAGCTCTGATATAGCAGAAACGACTAAATTATGAAATTGCTAAATTGGGAATTGTATTTCAACCCAGAACAAAAAATGTGCTTTGACGGACACTAAATAACTTTCCCAGCCACAACAGGACAGCGGTAACGAGAGATTTAGCGGGATATAAATTTGAGGCCTAGTATTTAGGCGCTGGGTGACAGGTATGGGTTTAGTGACAGAATTAGATTTGGAAATGCACAGTAGCGGGTGTGTGAAGTTATTCTGAATGACCCTATGTGCACCTTGAATATTATATACCCTTTTAGGGATAGATTTCAAATAGCTCTGATATAGCAGAAACCACTAAATTATGAAATTGCTAAATTGGGAATTGTATTTCAACCCAGAACAAGAAATGTGCTTGAACGGACACTAAATAACTCGCCCAGCTACAGCACTAGGGACAGATTTAGCGGGATATAAATTTGAGGCCTAGTATTTAGGCGCTGGGTGACAGGTATGGGTTTAGTGACAGAATTAGATTTGGAAATGCACAGTAGCGGGTGTGTGAAGTTATTCTGAATGACCCTATGTGCACCTTGAATATTATATACCCTTTTAGGGATAGATTTCAAATAGCTCTGATATAGCAGAAACCACTAAATTATGAAATTGCTAAATTGGGAATTGTATTTCAACCCAGAACAAGAAATGTGCTTGAACGGACACTAAATAACTCGCCCAGCTACAGCACTAGGGACAGATTTAGCGGGATATAAATTTGAGGCCTAGTATTTAGGCGCTGGGTGACAGGTATGGGTTTAGTGCCAGAATTAGACTTGGAAATACACAGTAGCGGGTGTGTGTGAAGTTATTCTGAATGACCCAATGTGCACCTTGAATATTATATACCCTTTTAGGGATAGATTTCAAATAGCTCTGATATAGCAGAAACCACTAAATTATGAAATTGCTAAATTGGGAATTGTATTTCAACCCAGAACAAGAAATGTGCTTGAACGGACACTAAATAACTCGCCCAGCTACAGCACTAAGGACAGATTTAGCGGGATATAAATTTGAGGCCTAGTATTTAGGCGCTGGGTGACAGGTATGGGTTTAGTGCCAGAATTAGACTTGGAAATACACAGTAGCGGGTGTGTGTGAAGTTATTCTGAATGACCCAATGTGCACCTTGAATATTATATACCCTTTTAGGGATAGATTTCAAATAGCTCTGATATAGCAGAAACCACTAAATTATGAAATTGCTAAATTGGGAATTGTATTTCAACCCAGAACAAGAAATGTGCTTGAACGGACACTAAATAACTCGCCCAGCTACAGCACTAAGGACAGATTTAGCGGGATATAAATTTGAGGCCTAGTATTTAGGCGCTGGGTGACAGGTATGGGTTTAGTGCCAGAATTAGACTTGGAAATACACAGTAGCGGGTGTGTGTGAAGTTATTCTGAATGACCCAATGTGCACCTTGAATATTATATACCCTTTTAGGGATAGATTTCAAATAGCTCTGATATAGCAGAAACCACTAAATTATGAAATTGCTAAATTGGGAATTGTATTTCAACCCAGAACAAGAAATGTGCTTGAACGGACACTAAATAACTCGCCCAGCTACAGCACTAGGGACAGATTTAGCTGGATATAAATTTGAGGCCTAGTATTTAGGCGCTGGGTGACAGGTATGGGTTTAGTGCCAGAATTAGACTTGGAAATACACAGTAGCGGGTGTGTGTGAAGTTATTCTGAATGACCCAATGTGCACCTTGAATATTATATACCCTTTTAGGGATAGATTTCAAATAGCTCTGATATAGCAGAAACCACTAAATTATGAAATTGCTAAATTGGGAATTGTATTTCAACCCAGAACAAGAAATGTGCTTGAACGGACACTAAATAACTCGCCCAGCTACAGCACTAAGGACAGATTTAGCGGGATATAAATTTGAGGCCTAGTATTTAGGCGCTGGGTGACAGGTATGGGTTTAGTGCCAGAATTAGACTTGGAAATACACAGTAGCGGGTGTGTGTGAAGTTATTCTGAATGACCCAATGTGCACCTTGAATATTATATACCCTTTTAGGGATAGATTTCAAATAGCTCTGATATAGCAGAAACCACTAAATTATGAAATTGCTAAATTGGGAATTGTATTTCAACCCAGAACAAGAAATGTGCTTGAACGGACACTAAATAACTCGCCCAGCTACAGCACTAAGGACAGATTTAGCGGGATATAAATTTGAGGCCTAGTATTTAGGCGCTGGGTGACAGGTATGGGTTTAGTGCCAGAATTAGACTTGGAAATACACAGTAGCGGGTGTGTGTGAAGTTATTCTGAATGACCCAATGTGCACCTTGAATATTATATACCCTTTTAGGGATAGATTTCAAATAGCTCTGATATAGCAGAAACCACTAAATTATGAAATTGCTAAATTGGGAATTGTATTTCAACCCAGAACAAGAAATGTGCTTGAACGGACACTAAATAACTCGCCCAGCTACAGCACTAAGGACAGATTTAGCGGGATATAAATTTGAGGCCTAGTATTTAGGCGCTGGGTGACCGGTATGGATTTAGTGACAGAATTAGACTGGGATATGGCCAAAAAATAAACAGACTATTGCTGGTTAAATGCACTTGGTGTGACAGCTTCACCCTGATGTAGGCTTTAGCCAAAAAACAACCACACCATTGAGGGTTAAATGCACTTGGTGACAGGCGCAGCTTGCCCCTGATTTAGTATATGGCCAAAAAATGAACAGACTATTGCTGGTTAAATGCACTTGGTGTGACAGCTTCACCCTGATGTAGGCTTTAGCCAAAAAACAACCACACCATTGAGGGTTAAATGCACTTGGTGACAGGCGCAGCTTGCCCCTGATTTTGTATATGGCCAAAAAATGAACAGACTATTGCTGGTTAAATGCACTTGGTGTGACAGCTTCACCCTGATGTAGGCTTTAGCCAAAAAACAACCACACCATTGAGGGTTAAATGCACTTGGTCGCAGCTTGTGCTGGCGCACCACAAGACACAAAATGGCCGCCGATCACCCCAGAAAAATGTGACTGACAAACGGTCTGGGCAGCCTAAAAACAGTGAGCAATTGAGGATCAGCAGCTCAATGATCCACAGCTGCAGATCGATCAGTTAATCAAGTCCTTTGGAGGAGTTAATCTGCCTAATCTCGCCCTACTGTCGCAGCCGCAACCTCTCCCTACGCTAATCAGAGCAGAGTGACGGGCGGCGCTATGTGACTCCAGCTTAAATAGAGGCTGGGTCACATGGTGCTCTGGCCAATCACAGCCATGCCAATAGTAGGCATGGCTGTGATGGCCTCTTGGGGCAAGTAGTATGACGCTTGTTGATTGGCTGCTTTGCAGCCTTTCAAAAAGCGCCAAGAAAGCGTCACAAAAGCGCGAAGAAAGCGACGAACACCGAACCCGAACCCGGACTTTTACGAAAATGTCCGGGTTCGGGTCCGTGTCACGGACACCCCAAAATTCGGTACGAACCCGAACTATACAGTTCGAGTTCGCTCATCCCTAATCTCAATCCTAGGAGGGACGGGGGAGATATGGCAGTAAAGGGTTGCCGTTAAGCCCAGTACCTAAGGAAAGTGTCTATATTGCTTCCAAGGTAACCACGTTTTGATAAAAGAAGGTCTGGAATGCGACTCCCAGTGTGAAATCTCCTCTAGTCTGTAAATCTGGTCAACCTTGTTGGACCAGTGTTCAATGCTGGGGACATCTGAGGATAACCAGAGGGTTGGTAAGAGTAATCTGGCTGCTGCTAACAGGAGGGTAAAAAGAGCTTTCTTAAATGGGCCCAAGCCCTCTAATCCAAGTGACAATAAGACCAACTCGGGAGAACAGGTGAGAGATGACTGACAAATCTGGTTACCTAGTTGGGTTATAGTGTGCCACCAAGGGTTAATCAGGGCACATGCCCACCATACGTGTATGAAAGTTCCCTTAACTTTATGACATCACCAACATAGATCACTGGCTGTCTTATTATATCTATAGGTTTTGTCTGGGGTCCTTTACCATTGCATAAGGATCTTATAGCTGTTTTCTTGGATGCGTATGCATCTTGATAGCTTGTGTGGGAGAATCAGCATTTTAGAGATTTCTTGAGGTGTTAGGGATCTCTGGAGATCCTTCTCCCATTTGCCCACTATTGCAGGTTTAATGAAGGAGGCAGGGGACTTCAAATGTTTATAAATCTTGGAGATAGCTTTAGGCGGGTATCTCATACTGTTCAGCATTTCCACAAACCAATTTGAATCTTCTGGTGGAGGAGGACTCTTCATTTTGCTAAGTAGCTCTGTTTTAATGAAATGTAGCAGTGTGGGGTTATGGATCTGCGTCCCCAGAGTTTTGCATATCTCAGAGTCAGGGAGAATGCAGCCGTCTGGGTCTAAAAACTGGGCGATGGGGATCTCTGATGTTCTAATACCTAACGGACAGCTTTCTCTCAGATCTTTGGGGGCAAGATTGATTATGTATTTAATATGCAAAAGTGAAGCAAAGGGCGACGGGGCCCCAAAACTGGTCGAGAAACCTCCCCAGACCCTTAGGGTATTGCGTATAAGAGGATTAGATATTGTGCTTAGGGTCGGGGGTGGCCCGTCAGCCAGCAAGAGAGCCCTAGGAGAGAAGGGGAGGAGAGCAGTCTCCAATGAGAGCCAAGATTTATGGGGGGGGTTCTCTAATCCAATCAATGGCCCTAGAAAGCTGGATGGCAAGCATATATGAATTAGGGTCAGGTAGGCCAATACCACCTCTACTCCTAGGTTTGGTTAAGGTATCAAAAGTGATACGCGGGCTTTTGGCTTGCCAAATGAACTTACGAATGTGTTTGTTTAAAGATGCAAAGTATGACCTGGGAATATCAATAGGGAGAACCTGCATCATATATGTAAGCTTTGGCATGATCAGCGACATGAAGATGTTCTTCCTTCCGAACCAGGAGAGATAGGGAGAGTCTAAGGAGTCCATCTGAGCTGTCATAGAGGCTAGAAGGGGTTTGTAGTTCAGTTGAAAAAGATCGGGCAGGTGGGGGGATAGTTTGATCCCTAGGTAGGTTAATTGTTGGGTCTGCCAATTAAAAGGTGAGTTAATTTGGAGGGAGGCGATAGTGGCGGGGAGAGACCGATATGCAAAACCTGGGATTTGGAGGGATTGACTTTAAAATTGGAAAGGGAGCCAAAAAGGTTGAGTGTTGAGAGAATCTTGGGCATGGATCTCTGCGGGTTAGTGGTAATAATCAGAAGGTCATCGGCAAAGGCCGCCAATTTAAATTCATGGCTCCCCACTTTCAGACCTCTGATTTCACTATCCTGTCTGAGGGCCTGGAGAAGGGATTCCATAACAAGGACAAAAATGAGTGGGGAAAGGGGGCATCCCTGTCTCGTTCCATTTCTAATGGGAAAGGGGGAGGAGAGAAGATCATTTACTGACACGGACGCCGAGGAGCAGGTGTACATGGAGAAAATAGAGTTGATATACTGCTCCGGGATTTTAAATTTAGCCAGGACTAATCTAATATAAGTCCAGTCCACCCTATCAAATGCCTTCTCGGCGCCCGTGCCTAGTAAGACCAATGGAGAAGATTTATGAGAAGCGTAAAACAGGACGTCTAGGATTTTAGTGGTATTGTCCTTACCCTCCCTACCTCTAACAAAACCGACCTGGTCAGGGTTAATTAATTCAGGGAGAAGACTTTGTAGTCTAGTGGCTAGCATTTTGGCTAGAAGCTTAAGGTTGACATTAAGTAAAGAGATAGGACGATAGTTGGGGCAGAGTGTGGGATCTTTACCCTCTTTAGGGATTATTGTGATGACTGCTTTGGTCATGTCAGAAGAGAGTGGGTGGTTGGACAGTGATAAATTGCAAATTGGGAGCAGGTGTGGTAGCAGGGTACTTTGAAAGGCCGAATAGTAAGTTATGGGGAGACCGTCCGGGCCAGGGCATTTGCCTCTAGGGGTAGATTTAATCGCGGCAGTTAGTTCCGGGATAGTGAACGGTGTGGTCAGGGATTCTTGTTGTGCCAAGTTTAAAGTGGGAAGGTTAAGAGTCTCTAGGAAAGTACTGATATTACTTTTTCTATCCAGGGAAGGATTAGGAAGGTCAGGGGCTGGGAGATTATATAGAGATTGGTAAAATAATCTAAATTGTTCAGCTATTTCTTCGGCCTTAAATAATTGGACCCCTTGGGAAGATTTAATGGACTGAACATAGCGGGAGTTTCTTCTCTGTTTAATTCGGCTCATGACATATTTAGAAGCTTTGTTACCATGGGCATAAATCTTCTGTTGAGCGGACAGAAAGAATTTAGCTGAGCGCTCATTCAGAAGATTTTTCAGTTGAGTTCTAAGAGAGGAAAGTTCCGATAGTTTCTGTGCCATTAAAGATTGCTTATGAGCTTTTTCTACTTGATGAATTTGTGAAAGCAGGGTGTTAAGTTTTTTCTCTGACTCTTTCTTTAGAAAAGAGCAGAGACTGATCAGTCTGCCTCGTATATATGCCTTGTGAGCATCCCAGATGACTTGGGGGGTTACTTCAGGGGTATTATTTGTTAAGAAGTAGTCTTCTAAGTAAGAGGTAATTTGGGCTGTATGTGTGGCGTTATTCAATAGAGACTCATTGAATCTCCAATTTGGTTGTCTGGTATTTCTTTTCCCCGGGGTTATTGTACAGAAAATTGGGGAGTGGTCTGATAGAGTGATATCTCCTATTTTAGGTAAAGAGCAGGATTGCAATCTCTCCTTTGGGACTAAAATGTAGTCAATTCTGCTATAGGAGTTATTTGCAGAGGAGTAAAAAGAATAGTCAATTGTGTCAGGGTTGAGACACCGCCATACGTCTATAATTCCCAGGTTGTGCAATTTCGTGTGTAGCAGCCTGAGGGACCTAGCAGAGATGGGGGATTTTTTAGAGGATGTGTCTATTAAAGGATTAAAAGCTACATTGAAGTCCCCTGCGACAATTAGGAAACCCTCCCTATGTTGCTCGATTAAGGAAAAAACATTAATGAGCCAGCTAAGCTGGTCGGTGTTTGGGGCATAAATGTTCACAAATGTGAACACAGATAGTCCCACCTGACCTTTAAGGATCAAATATCGGCCCTCTGGATCTTGGACGTGAGATTTGTATTGGAAGGGTAGGCCTCTGCGGAAGCCTATACTAAACCCCTCGAGGCCGCACCCCCAGCCCCACAATGGTACCAGCAAGGATACCTGGAGTGGGAGAGATTGGGGTAATTATTGTGTTTGAAGTGCGTCTCCTGAAGAAAGATCACCGAGCAGTTTTCTCTGTGCAGGAGAGATAAGATCTGGCATCTCTTGGAAGGGGATCTCAGCCCCTTGACATTGTATGAGGCTAATTTAAAATCTGCCATACTTTGTTGGTAAGGTGAGAAGCCCAAAGGCTATAAAAAACACTGCAGAAAAGAGTTTGACAAACCAGATACATCGTGGGGAGGAGAGTACGGCCACGAGAGGATCCAGAGGGGCCATCACAATTTCGGATTGAGAAGGATGTTGAAGTTTCTCTTGCGTACCTGTCAGAACATGAACAAATAGAACAAAAACCAACAAAGAAGAAAAAGTAAATAAAAGCAAAAAGTGAACGAGTACCATTCAGACAAGGCAGGGTATTAAAATCTTTGCCTATCCGGGGCAATAAGAAATAGGGGGGTAAAGGGTATTATACCCTGAAGCACTTCCCTCTGCGACAGCAGAAGTACTGCAGCTTAGTGGATATTATAATCCTAATGAAGGAGTAAAAAGTGGGGGTCATTAAATTAAGATAATTGAGATAACGTACAAATGATCGCTTTTCTACAGCAATTAAGGGTAGAATGATGCATCTATCCTCAGTCCTCAGGGGTGGCATCCCATATTGCCCTAAGAAGGATGTTAGTACAGTGTTTCCCAACCAGTGTGCCTCCAGCTGTTGCAAAACTACAACTCCCAGCATGCCCGCACAGCCAAAGGCTGTCCAGGCATGCTGGGAGTTGTAGTTTTGCAACAGCTGGAGGCACACTGGTTGGGAAACACTGTGTTAGTAAGCAATGGTAGTACACTTAACCCCTTCAGTGCAGTGTGGCAGAGAAAAGGTGAAAAATCTTCAAAACAACAGTTAGGTTACTTTAACAGATCATGACTGGTCGTGCTTTAAAACAGACGGGAAGACTCAAGAGAGAAGTCCCAACTGTCTCCACGTCCTATGCTGGGAGAGGAGCAAGGCCCGAGTATAAGGCGAGTCCCGCTACTCCCCCAGCACATAGCCTATAGTCAGTATTTCAAATACTTATCAAAAGCATAACAATAGTAAGTCCCATCAGACGGCTTTCTTGTTCATCCAGAACTGGGGATGAGAAGGTGAAATCTGCTACTTGTCCACCAAGGAGAGGTGTTTTGGGGTGGAAAAGGAGTCTCTTCTTCTGCTGCTTCTTTGAGGCTTTGGGGTGCGTTGGGGCTCCCAGGGGATTGGCCTGGGTAAATCAGGTAGAGAGTTGAGGTTCTGGGCCATGTCCCAATTTGCAATAGGCAACGGAGGTATTTGAAGAAGGTCGTAGGTTTTATCCAGGTCTGCATACGAGGAAACATGGATGCGACGGCCCTCATGTAGGAAGGATAAACCGAAGGGAAATGTCCATCTGTAGAGGATTCTCTGCTGCCTTAGCCAATCAGTAAGGGGTCTCAAAGCTTTACGCTTCTTGAGGGTCGATTGTGACAGGTCCTGGTAAATGGAGATGCTGTTATTATCCCACTTAACAGAGTTGGAGTTCCTGGCCCCTGCCAAAATGACTTCCTTCACAGGGAAGTGTAAAAATTTACATATAACATCCCTAGGCGGTTCGTTCGCTTGCGGTTTGGGCCTGAGGGCTCTGTGTGCACGTTCAAGCAGGACCTCATGCGCCGAGTCAGAGCCTAGAATCTTGAGGCATATCTGAGTCACTGTTTCCGGAATGTCCACAGCTGGGATGGTCTCAGGTATCCCTCTAAAACGCAAATTATTTCGCCTGCCTCTATTCTCTTGGTCTTCCAAGGCAGTATATAGGGCGTTTATATGGCACTGCGATAGGGACATGCTAGAGGACACTTCTCCCTGGTGCTGGAGGATCGCAGCCTGCGTTTCTTCTAAGGTCTCCACTCTCCTTCCCACATGTCTCAAATCTTCTTTTATTGAAGAAATGTCCACACTAATAGGACCCAGAGCTTCCGCTAGGGCTTCTTTTAGAAATGCCCTGGAGATCGGCAGGCAGTCCGCCTCATTCAGGTCGTTTCCTACCTTATCGCTGCTACATGCGGCAAGCTGTTTGTGTCCGGAGCGCGGGGTGCCGGGCGCCATCTTAGGTTCTCGGCTCACTTGTGGAGCGGCGGCTTTTCTCATAAATTTCTCTATTTCCCCAGCTTGACTTTGGGAGCGATTGCCTCCAGGCTGGTCTGTGGGCTTTTGGTCCCCGATCTTCACCATTTCAGCTGGCAGTAAGCTTATGAATCTGTGCTGAGAGGGATATGCAGACGGGAGAGCAGCGCTTCACACGTCCATCCGGATCAAGCGCTGGCTCCGCCCCCCAGTTGGCACCTGTGTTTTGCCATCATCCGAGACATGATGCTATGGTCTTCCCATGTACTCTTAAAACATAAGTGGTTGGGCATCGGTGTACTCAATCTCTTCCATCTTCTGTGGCAGGGCTATGTGGCCCTGGGAAACCATGCTAACATAGTCATCAAAAAGCAGAAGAGACTGCTGCATGACTTGGGGCTCAGACTGCTTGGCTGAGTTGCAAGGGGGTGAGGTTAAAGACTGCAGGTGCCAACTCTGATCTTTCAGATGGAGACTGGGTGGGAGACAATGTGAAGGAACTGGAGGCACTGTCAGCAAACCAATCTATCGCCTGCACTTGTTCTGGCCTCACCATTCGTAGAGCCACATTAGGCCCGACCAAATACCGCTGCAGGGTCTATCGCCTACTCGCACCTGAGGAAAGGGTTTCACTTGTGCGTGTAGCTGGCACAGATCGACCACGTCCTCTCCCTGCAACAGAGCTCCACCAGGAGCACGACGACCGGGGCCACGTCCTTTATTTGACGCTCTCCTCATATTTCTCAAATTTAGGATCTTGCTCTACATGGGTGTTTTATTAATAGCAGAATAGAACCACAGTATGTAAAGGGTATATCTCACATGTACAGATCCAGACTAGGCCGCAATAAAAAAAAATTGCCCAAAAGGGGTGTTTTATTAATAGCAGAATAAAACCACAGCATCTAAATTGTGTATCTCACACGTACAGATCTAGACTACACTGCAATTTACGATTTTTGCCCAAAATGGGTGTTTTTCTAATAGCAGAATAGAAACACAGTATCTAAATGGTGTTTCTCACAATGACATATGCAGCAAATTCTGCAAAATTATGTTTTTTGCCCAAAATGGGTGTTTTTCTAATAGCAAAATAGAACCACAGTATCTAAACTGTGTATCTCATATGTACATATGCAGACTAGACCGCAATAAAAGATTTTTGCCCAAAATGGGTGTTTTATTTATAGCAGAATAGAACCTCAGTATGTAAAGGATGTATCGCACACGTACAGATCCAGACTAGGCCACAATTAAAGATTTGTGCCCAAAAGGGGTGTTTTATTAATAGCAGAATAGAACCACAGTATCTAAAGTGTGTATCTCACATGTACAGATCTAGACTAGGCCGCAATTTAAGATTTTTGCCCAAAATGCATGTTTTTCAAATAACAGAATAGAACCACAGTATCTAAGGCCTCTTTCACACTTGCGTTGTCTGGATCCGGCGTGTACTCCACTTGCCGGAATTACACGCCGGATCCGGAAAAACGCAAGTGAACTGAAAGCATTTGAAGACGGATCCGTCTTCGAAATGCTTTCAGTGTTATTATGGCAGCCAGGACGCTATTAAAGTCCTGGTTGCCATAGTAGTAGTGGGGAGCGGGGAGCGGGGGAGCGGTATACTTACAGTCCGTGCGGCTCCCGGGGCGCTCCAGAATGACGTCAGAGCGCCCCATGCGCATGGATGACGTGCCATGCGATCACGTCATCCATGCGCGTGGGGCACCCTGACGTCACTCTGGAGTGCCCCGGGAGCCGCACGGACGGTAAGTATACCGCTCCCCCGCTCCCCACTACACTTTACCATGGCTGCCAGGACTTTAGCGTCCCGGCAGCCATGGTAACCATTCAGAAAAAGCTAAACGTCGGATCCGGCAATGCGCCGAAACGACGTTTCGCTTAAGGCCGGATCCGGATCAATGCCTTTCAATGGGCATTAATTCCGGATCCGGCCTTGCGGCAAGTCTTCAGGATTTTTGGCCGGAGCTAAAAGCGCAGCATGCTGCGGTATTTTCTCCAGCCAAAAAACGTTCCGGTCTGGAACTGAAGACATCCTGATGCATCCTGAATGGATTTCTCTCCATTCAGAATGCATTAGGATAAAACTGATCAGGATTCTTCCGGCATAGAGCCCAGACAAAGAAACTCTATGCCGGAAGAAAAGAACGCAGGTGTGAAAGAGCCCTAAAGGGTGTATCTCACAATGACATATGCAGCAAAGGCTGCAAAATACATTTTTTTGCCCAAAATGTGTGTTTTTCTAATAGCAGAATAGAACCACAGTATCTACAGTGTGTATCTCACAACTACAGATGTAGACTAGGCCGCAATAAAATATTTTTGCCCCAAATGGTTGTTTTATTAATTGCAGAATAGAACCACAGTATGTAAAGGGTGTATCTCACACGTACAGATGCAAGCTAGGCCACAATTAAAGATTTTTGCCCAAAAGGGGTGTTTTATTAATAGCAGAATAGAACCACAGTATCTAAAGTGTGTATCTCACACGTACAGTAGTGATGTCCCGAACTATTCGCCGGTGAACAGTTCATGGCGAACATAGCTTGTTCGTGTTCGCCGCTGCGGGCGAACATATGTGATGTTCGGTCCACCCCCTATACATCATCATTGTGTAAACTTTGACCCTGTACCTCACAGTCAGAAGACACATTCCAGCCAATCAGCAGCAGACCCTCCTTCCCAGACCCTCCCACCTCCTGGACAGCATCCATTTTAGATTCATTCGGAAACTGCATTCACAGTGAGAGGAGGGAGAGTACTGCTGCTGCTGATTCAATAGGGAAAGCGTTAGCTAGGGCATTGTTCTGTGTCCACAGACTCATCTGCTGTAAGGACAGCGTCCTGACAGCACCCCAAAAAGCCCTTTTCAGGGCTGGTACATCAGTGTGCTTTTTTATATATATATATATATATATATATATATTGCAGTTGCCTGGCTGCCCATGTGTGAGAGGCTACAGGCTCAGTCATAGACAGCACTGTGTGCACAGTGCACACCATTCATACAGGGTGTGACAGAAAATACCTTGCAGATAAAAAATATATATTTAATATTTTTCTGTGACATAATCACATTTGCAAGCCCGTGTGTGTCAGGCCCACACATACTGTATTGTGCCCACTGGCTAGTGGCTAGGCCTGCACTCATACCGTTACAGGGTGTCATTCACTCAAATACCTTGCAGAAAAAAAAAATTGATTTAACATTTTTCTGTGATCTAATCACATTTGCAAGCCTGTGTGCGTCAGGCCCACCCATTCTGTATTATGCCCACTAGCTAGTGGCTAGGCCTGCAAGGTATTTGGGCCTGCAAGGTATTTGGGTGAATGACACCCTGTAACGGTATGTTACAGGGTGTCATTCACCCAAATACCTTGCAGAAAAAAAAATTGATTTAAAATTGTTCTGTGATCTAATCACATTTGCAAGCCCGTGTGCGTCAGGCCCACACATTCTGTATTGTGCCCACTGGCTAGTGGCTATACCTGCACTCATACCGTTACAGGATGTCATTCACTCAAATACCTTTCAGATAAAAAAAATTCTATTGGAAATTTTTCTGTGATCTATTCACATTTGAAAGCCTGTGTGTGTCAGGCACACACATTCTGTATTGTGCCCACTGGCTAGTGTCTAGGCCTGCACTCATACCGTTACAGGGTGTCATTCACCCAAATACCTTTCAGGGTGTCATACCGTTACAGGGTGTCATTCACTCAAATACCTTGCAGATAAAAAAAATTCTATAGAAAAATTTTCTGTGAAATAATCACATTTGCAAGCCCGTGTGTGTCAGGCCCACACAGACTGTACTGTGCCCACTGCCCACCACTTATATAGGGTGGCACAGTACCTTGCACGCATAGTAACACTTATCTAATAAAAAATGACAGGCAGAGGCAGGCCACGCCGCAGGGGGCGTCTTGTTTGTGGTGCTGTGATTTCCACTGGCCCTGGAATAATGCCCAGTGTTCAGAGGCCACGTACCTGCCACCCAGCCTTCAACAGCTTCCACTAGAACCTTGATGCACCATCCTCCTCCAGCTAAGCTTTGGTCACCACTCTGCCGCCTGCCGCCACCACCACCACTACCACCACAGCCACCACAGCCGCTTCACTTGATCCCTCAGAGGAGTTATTTACACATCAGTTGGATGAAATTAGTGATGCACAACCATTATTGCCAGGGGATGTAGATAACAGGGATATGTCTCAGTCAGGCAGCATTACACACATGGACGTACAGTGTGATGATGATGATGATGATGTTGTACCCGCTGCTGCTTCCTTTGCTGAGGTGTCAGATACAAGTGAAGTAGTTGATGATGACGATGTGTCCGTGGATGCCACGTGGGTGCCTGCTCGAAGAGAAGAAGAAGAGGGGGAAAGTTCAGAAGGGGAGACAGAGAGAAGGATGAGACGAGTTGGAAGCAGGGGGAGGTCGTCGCAAGGAGCTAGTGGCACAGTCAGACAGCATGTATCGGCACCCGGGGTCAGCCAGACAGCACCCCAATCAACGCATGCTGTTGCCACCACCAGAATGCCGTCATTGTAAAGCTCAGCTGTTTGGCCCTTTTTTTTGTGTGTCTGCCTCTGACAACATCGATGCCATTTGCAACCTGTGCCAAAAGAAACTGTGCATCTGCGGAGCTGGGAATTTTTTTGCCACGTTACTGGACGCTCATGCGCAATGCCTGTAGGCTCATGCGTCCTTTTGAGGAGGTGACAAACCTAGTCAGTCGCACCGAAGGCACCATCAGCGACCTCATCCCATTTGTTTTCTTCCTGGAGCATGCCCTTCGAAGAGTGCTGGATCAGGCTGTAGATGAGCGTGAAGAGGAAGAGTTGTGGTCACCATCACCACCAGAAACAGCCTTGTCATCATCGCTTGCCAGACCTGCGGCAACACTGCAAGAGGAGTGTATGAGGAAGAGGAGTCAGAGGAGGAATGTGGCTTTGAGGAGGGGGAAGACCAACCACAGCAGGCATCCCAGGGTGCTCGTTGTTGTCACCTATCTGGGACCCATGGTCTTGTATTTGGCTGGGGGGAAGAACAGACCGTCAATGACATCAGTGAGGAGGAGGAACATGAAATGAGTAGCTCGGCATCCAACCTTGTGCAAATGGGGTCTTTCATGCTGTAATGTCTGTTGAGGGACCCTCGTATAAAAAGGATGAAGGAGAACGACCTGTACTGGGTGGCCACGCTACTAGACCCCCGGTATAAGCAGAAAGTGGCAGAAATGTTACCAAATTACCGGAAGTCAGAAAGGATGCGGCAGTTCAAAACCAAACAAAAAAATATGCTTTACACAGCTTATAAGGAGGATGTCACAACAGGAATCTAACTGGGGAAGAGGTCAAAGTAATCCTCCTCCTACCACGACCACGGCGGCAAGGACAGGACGCTTTACAGATGTGTTGTTGATGGAGGACATGCAGAGCTTTTTCAGTCCTACACATCGCCACAGCCCTTCGGGATCCAGCCTTAGAGAATGACTCGACCGACAGGTGGCAGACTACCTCGCCTTAACTGCAGATATCGACACTCTGAGGAACGATGAACCCCTTGACTACTGGGTGTGCAGGCTTGACCTGTGGCCTGAGCTATCCCAGTTTGCGATAGAATTTCTGGCCTGCCCCGCTTCAAGTGTCCTGTCAGAAAGGACCTTCAGTGCAGCAGGAGGCATTGTCACTGACAAAAGAAGTCGCCTCGGTCAAAAAAGTGTTGATTACCTCACCTTCATTAAAATGAATGAGGCATGGATCCTGAAAGGACTGACAGTAGGGGATACGTTTAACTAACAAAAGGCCTGATGACATGCCTTGGCCTCAAAATGGTCCCCACGCTGCTGTATTTAATGTCTGTATACCAGATTACTTTCGTGAATTCTCCGTCACCATCTAGGATTCAAGCCGCAATGTTTTAGTCACCTTTCTGCCTTGAAAACATCAATTTTTCCGGCCGCTGCTACAACAGCGGCTGCAACAAAAACATTGTTTTTCAGGCATGTGTACATGCCTAATTTTTCTGGCCTCTGGTGCTGCACTGTGGCTGCAAAAACAAAACAAAAAAAAGGCACATACAAGTGTCAATTCCCCTTTCGTGATCGTTACTAGTGTTGAGCGCGAATATTCGAAAAGCGAATTTTTTCGCGAATATCGCAACTTCGCGATTTAGCGAATATATCGAATATAGTGCTATATATTCGTAAAAACGAATATTCGTTTTTTTTTTTGTTATTTTTTTCCACAAAATTACAGTACACATATAATTGATTGTTTCCCAAAGGTCCAACAGCTCAGATCTTACTCACATTGCCTAGAAAGTGATTGAGGCGCGAATCTTCGTAAGGCGATTTTATTAGCGCACATGTGAATATCTACACTTGTCCCCAGAACAGAGAGGCAAAGGCCTGTGCATGTATATAGTATAGCACCATATTCGCGAATACTTCGAACTTCGTAGAATTCGATTTACGAATATTCGTATTTTTTATTTTAGTTTCCACCTTACAGATTACATTGATCTGTACTCTGTCAACTACAGTCATCACCCCCCACTGTATCTCGATTGATTCACAAAAGTCCAAAAGCTCAGATCTTACTCACATTGCCTAGAAAGTGATTGAGGCGCGAATCTTTGTAAGGCGATTTTATTAGCGCACAGGCGAATATCAGCACTTGTCCCAGAACAGAGGCAAAGGGCTTTGCATTCTTACATTAGTGATTGAATTGAGTTGCGAATCTTCGTAAGGCGATTTCATTAGCGCACATGCGAATTTTGCATCCCATAATATGTATTATGCGATGCGAAAATTCGAATTATCGCATATGCGAAATAATAACGAATTCGAATATTCGCGAATATTTTACGAATATTCTTTCGAATATTCGCGAAATTTCGCGAATTCGAATATGGGACATGCCGCTCAACACTAATCGTTACCTTGTTGTGGTGAAGGGGCTTGCGTATCACAATGAAGCGATCATCACCTCTATGAGTGTGTTGGCAATGTTGCCACACCCCAGATGATAAGGCCGTTGCTTCGTTATGATCAGACCAAAAGCGATCGGGACGGCTGGATATTTTTTCATAGAAAAAAAATATTTTATTTATTTAATTTATTTTAAGTTGTATGGGTGGGTTTTTAATACATAAAATAAAAAAATCATAGTAAAGTCTCTTAGATAGTTTATTAGAAATAATGCAGACAATTTAAAAAATCCCCAACAATTCCAATACAAATCAAGTACAAAGCTCAGAACTAAATTATTCCAGGATGTCGTAATGGTTCGTTAATTCGACAATGGTTAATCAATTCGACACACGTTCCCGGATAGGGGACGTAACAGGGATTAAACTGATAGGAATAGTACTAGTTAAGACACCACTCATATAGGGTGTCACAGCACACGCACAGTGCCCCAAATTGGAAGTAAGAGGACCGACCAAGCTGCTTTTTCCATCTCCCGGTTCCTAAAATAAATTCAGTTTGGTGTATCAGAGTTTGGTCTGTCACTGTGAAGGCAGTCGAAGGTACCCAGCCTATATTTATTTTCACAAAAGGCAATCCCACCCTGATATGGGACGTAACAGGGATTAAACTGATGAGAATAGTACTACAGAAAATAGCACTCATATCGGGTGTGACAGTAAATTGCACGGCGCAGACGCAGTGACCGTGGCGTAGATTAAAACAGAGGGGAGGGAGACAGCGTTTTTTTAACCATCTCCCGTTCGAAAAATCCATTTAATAAATGGACCCCAGATTGGGGACGTAACAGGGATTAAACTGATGAGAAGAGAGAACTATAGAAAATAGCACTCATATCGGGTGGGACAGTAAATTGCACGGCACAGACGCAGTGACCGTGGATTCAAACAAAGGGGAGGGAGCCAGCCTATAGAAGTCAATGGCGGTTCGCCCGGTTCGCACGTGTGCAAACATTTGTAGAAATTCACGTTCGCGAACGGAAAATTTTATGTTTGCGACATCTCTAACGTACAGATGTAGACTATGCCGCAATTTTAGTTTTTTGCCCAAAATGGCTGTTTTTCAAATAACAGAATAGAACCACAGTATCTAAAGAGTGTATCTCACAATGACATTTGCAGCAAAGGCTGCAAAATTAAGTTTTTTGTCCAAATTGGCTGTTTTTCAAATAACAGAATAGAACCACCATATTTAAAGGGTGTATCTCACAATCACATATGCAGCAAAGTCTGCAAAATTACGTTTTTTGCCCAAAATGGGTGTTTTTTGAATAACAGAATATGACAGCAGTATATAACGCTTAAATTTCACAGGTGCAGATGCAGCAAGGGCTGTAAAATTGTGTATTGTGCCCACAAAGGGTGTTTTTCTAATAGCAGAAAAGAACCACAGTATCTAAAGTGTTTTTTTTCTGGGGTTTTTTCAAAACCCAGAAATTTTCTAGCTTAAATTGCACAATGACTAATGCGGCAGAGGATCAAAATGAAGGTTATTACCAAAAATAGGTGTTTTTTCAAAGCCAGAAAATTATTGAAGTATTTCAAACTTGTTTTCAACAATCACAGATGCAGCAAGGGCTGCAAAATTAAGTTTTTTGCCCAAAATTGTGTTTTTTTAATAGCAGAATATTATAGCTGTATTTCTAGCTTAAATTCAAAACAATTGGATTTTACACATGCAGATGCAGCAAGGGCTGTAAAATTGTGTAATTTGCCCAAAAGGGTGTTTTTAAAACCCAGAAAATTATAACTGTATTTCTAGCTTAAATTGCACACTGACTAATGCGGCAGAGACCAAAGATGAAGGTTATTGCCAAAAATGTGTTGTTTTTTCAATGCCACAAAATTATTGAAGTATTTCAAACTTGGTCTAAAACCTTCCCAGACACCTGATGTACCTGTGTGCCAAATTTAGTAAAGATCGGTCCATTTGTTTGGTCGCGCCTAAATGACGTCCAGACAGATGTCTAGACAGACAGACATTTATTTATATATATATATTAGCAGAAGGACCTGGCTTTTCATGGGTATATTTCATCTATTTAATTAAATTTAATGTTTCCGTGTGTCGTAAAAAAATCAACAGTTTCCCCCATAACAGTAACCTCTACAGTGTCCGTCCGCCACTTTAACTGTGACTTTCACTGTGAACGCCCTTTAACTATGACTTTCACAGTGACTGCCCCTTTAACAGTGACTTTCATAGTGACAGCCCCTTTAACAGTGACTTTCACAGTGACCTCCCGTTTAACAGTGACTTTCACAGTGAACGCCCCTTTAGCTGTGACTTTCACTGTAACCACCCCTTTAACTGGGACTTTTACTGTGACCGCTCCTTTAACTGCGACTTTCACTGTGACTTTAACTGTGACCACCCATTTAACAGTGACTTTCATTGTGACCGTCCCTTTAACTGTGACTTTCACTGTGACCGCCCCTTTAACTGTGAATTTCACTGTGACCGCCTCTTTAACTGTGTCTTTCACTGTGACCGCCCCTTTAACTGTGACTTTCACTTTGACCACCCTTTTAACTGTTACTTTCACTGTGACCACACCTTTAACTGTGACCGCCCCTTTAACTGTGACTTTCACAGTGACCGTCCCATTAACTATGACTTTCACTATGACCGCCCCTTTAACTGTGAACGTCCCTTTAACTGTGACTTTCATTGTGACCGTCCCTTTAACTGTAACTTTCACGGTGACCGTCCCTTTAACTGTGACTTTCACGGTGACCGCCACTTTAACTGTGACTTTCACGGTGACCGCCCCTTTAACTGTGACTTTCACAATGACCGCCCCTTTAACAATGACATTCACTGTGACCACTCCTTTATCTGTGACTTTCACTATAACCGCTCCTTTAACTGTGACTTTCAATGTGACCGCCCCTTTAACTGTGACCGCCCATTTAACTGTGACTTTCACTGTGACCGCCCCTTTAACTGTGACCACCCATTTAACTGTGATTTTCACTGTGACCGCCCCTTTAACTGTGACTTTCACAGTGACCGACCCTTTAACTGTGACTTTCACTTTGACCACCCCTATAACTGTGAATTTCACTATGACCGCTCCTTTAACTGTGACTTTCAATGTGACCGCCCCTTTAACTGTGACTGCCCCTTTAACTGTGACTTTCACTATGACCGCTCCTTTAACTGTGACTTTCAATGTGACCGCCCCTTTAACTGTGACCGCCATTTAAATGTGATTTTCACTGTGACCGCCCCTTTAACTGTGACTTTCACTGTGACCACCCCTATAACTGTGAATTTCACTATGACCGCCCCTTTAACTGTGACTTTCACAGTGACCGACCCTTTAACTGTGACTTTCACTGTGACCACCCCTATAACTGTGAATTTCACTATGACCGCTCCTTTAACTGTGACTTTCACTGTGACCGCCCCTTTAACTGTGACTTTCACTGTGACCGCCCCTTTAACTGTGACCACCCATTTAACTGTGATTTTCACTGTGACCGCCCCTTTAACTGTGACTTTCACAATGACCGCCCCTTTAACAATGACTTTCACTGTGACCACCCCTTTAACTGTGACTTTCAATGTGACCGCCCCTTTAACTGTGACCGCCATTTAAATGTGATTTTCACTGTGACCGCCCCTTTAACTGTGACTTTCACAGTGACCGACCCTTTAACTGTGACTTTCACTGTGACCGCCCCTTTAACTGTTACTTTCACTATGACCGCCCTATTAACTATGACTTTCACTATAACCGCCCCTTTAACTGTGACTTTCACAGTGACCGCCTCTTTAACTGTGACTTTCACAGTGACCGCCCCTTTAACTGTGACTTTCAGTGTGACCGCCCCTTTAACTGTGACCGGCCCTTTAACTGTGACTTTCATTGTAACCACCCCTTTAACTGTGACTTTCACTGTGACCGCCCCTTTAACTGTGACTTTCACGGTGACTGCCACTTTAACCGCCTCCCGACCGCTGTACGCACGGACGCGTCCGGGAAGCGGTTGATTTATTCCTCCTGGACGCATCCGTGCGTCATCTCGCGAGAGGCGAGATTTCCTGTGAACGCACGAACACAGGCGCGCACTTTCACAGGAACTGAAGGTAAGCGAGTGGATCTCCAGCCGGCCAGTGGCGATCGTTCACTGACAGGCTGGAGATGCGATTTTTTTTAACCCCTAACAGGTATATTAGACGCTGTTTTGATAACAGTATCTAATATACCTGCTACCTGGTCCACTGGTGGTCCCTTTTAGCTCAGTAAAGTACCACCAAACACCACTACACTACACTACACTACACTACACCCCCCCGTCACTTATTAACCCCTTATGAACCCCTGATCACCCTTGATCATCCCATATAGACTCCCTAATCACCCCCCTGTCATTGATCACCCCCCTGTCATTGATCACCCCCCTGTAAGGCTCTATTCAGACGTCAGTATGATTTTTACGGATCCACGGATACATGGATCGGATCCGCAAAACACATACGGACGTCTGAATGGAGCCTTACAGGGGGGTGATCAATGACAGGGGGGTGATCACCCATATAGACTCCCTGATCACCCCCTTTCATTGATCACCCCCCTGTAAGGCTCCATTCAGACTTTTTTTTGGTCCAAGTTAGCGGAAATTGTATATTTTTTTTCTTACAAAGTCTCATATTCCACTAACTTGTGTCAAAAAATAAAATCTTACATGAACTCACCATACCCCTCACGGAATCCAAATGCGTACATTTTTTTAGACATTTATATTCCAGACTTCTTCTCACGCTTTAGGGCCCCTAAAATGCCAGTGCAGTATAAATGCCCCACATGTGACCCTATTTCGGAAAGAAGACACCCCAAGCTATTTTGTTAGGGGCATATTGAGTCCATGAAAGATTTAAATTTTTGTCCCAAGTTAGCGGAAAGTCAGACTTTGTGAGAAAAAAATAAAAAGAAACAATTTCCGCTAACTTGTGCCAAAAAAAAAAGATTCTATGAACTCGCCATGCCCCTCATTGAATACCTTGGGGTGTCTTCTTTCCAAAATGGGGTCACATGTGGGGTATTTATACTGCCCTTATTTTTTAGGGGCCCTAAAGCGTGAGAAGAAGTCTGGGATCCAAATGTCTAAAAATGCCCTCCTAAAAGGAATTTGGGCCGCTTTGCGCATCTAGGCTGCAAAAAAAATGTCACACATGTGGTATCGCCATACTCAGGAGAAGTTGGGGAATGTGTTTTGGGGTGTCATTTTACATATACCCTTGCTGGGTAAGAGAAATATCTTGGTCAAGTGCCAACTTTGTATAAAAAAATGGGAAAAGTTGTCTTTTGCCAAGATATTTCTCTCACCCAGCATGGGTATATGTAAAATGACACCTCAAAACACATTCCCCAACTTCTCTTGAGTACGATGATACCAGATGTGTGACACTTTATTGCAGCCTAGGTGGGCAAAGGGGCACACATTCCAAAGAGCACCTTTCGGATTTCACCGGTCATTTTTTACAGATTTTGATTACAAACTAGTTCTCACGCATATGGGCCCTTAAAATGCCAATGCAGTATAACTACCCCACAAGTGACCCCATTTTGGAAAGTAGACACCCCAAGGTATTTTTTGTGATGGGCATAGTGAGTTCATAAAATTTCTTATTTTTTGTCACAAGTTAGTGGAATATGAGACTTTGTCAGAAAAAATAAAAATAAAATAAGTCATCATTTTCCGCTAACTTGTGACAAAAAATAAAAAGTTCTATGAACTCACTATGCCCATCAGCGAATACCTTAGGGTGTCTACTTTCCGAAATGGGGTCATTTATGGGGGTTTTCTACTGTCTGGGCATTGTAGAACCTCAGGAAACATGACAGGTGCTCAGAAAGTCAGAGCTGCTTCAAAAAGTGGAAATTCACATTTTTGTACCATAGTTTGTAAACGCTATAATTTTTACCCAAACCATTTTTTTTTTTTGCCCAAACATTTTTTTTTTCTAATATATTTATATATGGATGGCGTTTTTTGGGCAAAATTTTACAGCTGAAAGTTAAAAATTTCATTTTTTTGCAAAAAAATCGTTAAATTTCAATTAATAACAAAAAAAGAAATCAGAAAACAGTATCTGTGGATCACTGCAGCTGGGTAATGGATTCAGGTGCTCTTGGTTTATATGACCCACCCAGTCACAGAAAAAAGGTTACAAAATATAGAGGATAAACCAGGCACTCAACTATGGAGTCCACTGAGGAAGGGGTCATTCAGAGAACCCCGAAACGCGTATGGTTTAATACCTTGTACCGGCATGCTGGAACAGTAGCTTCCCTGGACCCGTTGAAATTTAATAGCTGAGAGCGACGAACACCGGAGGAATCCCTGCAAACAAGGACACAAACATAGTTTTCGTGAGTGGGTATCCAGGTGACGTCGTGCCGACAGTATACTCTTTCAGGTCCAGACACAGGATAAGAAGACACACGCAAGGTAAAGCAACATAGTTGCTCAACTAGGTGGGACGCCACTGTTGTGCACAAATTGAACTTTGCTATTACCGACTCAAGACTAAGGAGTGCCATAAGACTTTGTTACAAAGTACGGAATTGCGTTTTTTCCTAGACTGGATCAATGACTATAGTATTTTAAGCTGCATCTGCGATCTCAGAATATATGCCCACTAGTGCTGCTATTAGTCTATTAAAGTGATTTTAGAGTGATTTTAGAATTTATGTCTACTATTGCCGCTATTTGTTTAATGTACTGAAGTGATTTTATTGCATTTTATAGGTATATATTGTATTTTACTATTGTGGGAATAAATAATATTGATCAATTCACTCCATAGTTGAGTGCCTGGTTTATCCTCTATATTTAATAACAAAAAAAGTAAAAATGTCAGCAGCAATGAAATACCACCAAATGAAAGCTCTATTAGTGAGAAGAAAAGGAGATAAAATTAATTTGGGTGGTAAGTTGCATGACCGAGCAATAAACGGTGAAAGTAGTGTAGTGCAGAAGTGTAAAAAGTGGCCTGGTCATTAAGGTTTTTTTTAGCTAGCGGGGTTGAAGTGGTTAACTGTGACTTTCACAGTGACCGCCCCTTTTACTGTGACTTTCACTGTGACCGCCCCTTCAACTGGGACTTTCATTGTGACCGCCCCTTTAACTGTGACTTTCACTGTGACTGCCCCTTTAACTGTGACTTTCACAGTGACCGCCCTTTTAATTGTGACTTTCACTGTGACTACCCCTTTAACTGTGACTTTCACTATGACTGCCCCTTTAACTGTGACTCTTACTGTGACCGCCCCTTTAACTGTGACCGCCCCTTTAACTGTGACTTTCACTGTGACCGCCGCTTTAACTGTGAATTTCACTGTGACCGCCCCTTTAACTGTGACTTTCACTGTGACCGACTCTTTAACTGTAACTTTGACAGTGACTGCCCCTTTAGGCAGTAAAGAAATATTGCTGGGTTGTTATGGAAACCTGGAGTAAAACTGTGTTTATGGAAGTTGGGATTTGAAGAGAAACGATTGCAGGCTTGTATTTGGGGTTGGGTGGGGTTCATTTTTGGGGAATATCTCAGGAACGGTACGTCCTAGAGAGCTGAGTCCCAGTCTCAAACCTTCCCGGACATCTGATGTACCGGTGTGCCAAATTTGGTGAAGATTGGTCCATTCATTTGATCACGCATAAAGAACTTCTAGACAGACAGAAACTAATTTTTACATATATAGTAACATAGTAAAATAGTAACATAGTAACATAGTACATAAGGCCAAAAAAAGACATTTGTCCATCCAGTTCGGCCTGTCATCCTGCAATCCAGAGGAAGGCAAAAAAAACCTGTGAGGTAGAAGCCAATTTTCCTCACTTTAGGGGAATAAAAAATTCCTTCCCGACTCCAATCAGGCAATCAGAATAACTCTCTGGATCAACGATCTCTCTCTAGTAGCTATATCCTGTAATATTATTACACTCCAGAAATACATCCAGGCCCCTCTTGAATTCCTTTATTGTACTCACCATCACCACCTCCTCAGGCAGAGAGTTCCATAGTCTCACTGCTCTTACCGTAAAGAATCCTCTTCTATGTTTGTGTACAAACCTTCTTTCCTCCAGACGCAGAGGATGTCCCCTCGTCACAGTCACAGTCCTGGGAATGAATAGATGATGGGATAGATCTCGGTACTGTCCCCTGATATATTTATACATATTAATTAGATCTCCTCTCAGTCGTCTTTTTTCTAAAGTGAATAACCCTAATTTTGATAATCTTTCAGGGTACTGTAGTTGCCCCATTCCAGTTATTACTTTAGTTGCCCTCCTCTGGACCCTCTCCAGCTCTGCTATGTCTGCCTTGTTCACTGGAGCCCAGAACTGTACACAGTACTCCATGTGTGGTCTGACTAATGATTTGTAAAGTGGTAGGACTATATTCTCATCACGGGCATCTATGTCCCTTTTGATGCAACCCATTATCCTATTGGCCTTGGCAGCAGCTGCCTGGCACTGTTTTTTGCAGCTTAGTTTGCTGTTTATTAAAATTCCTAGATCCTTTTCCATTTTAGTGTTACCGAGTGTTTTACCATTTAATAAGTACGGGTGACTTGCATTATTCCTTCCCATGTGCATAACTTTACATTTGTCAGTGTTAAACCTCATCTGCCACTTATCTGCCCAAGCCTCCAATCTATCCAGATCGTTCTGTAGTAGTATACTGTCCTCTTCAGTGTTAATTACTTTACACAGTTTAGTGTCATCTGCGAAAATTGATATTTTACTATGCAAGCCTTCTACAAGATCATTAATAAATATATTGAAGAGAATAGGGCCCAATACTGACCCCTGAGGTACCCTATTAGTGACAGTGACCAAATCTGAGTATGTACCATTAATAACCACCCTCTGTTTTCTATCATTGAGCCAGTTACTTACCCACTTACAGACGTTTTCTCCCAGTCCGAGCATTCTCATTTTATATACTAACCTTTTATGTGGTACAGTGTCAAATGCTTTGGAGAAGTCCAGATATACGACATCCATTGATTCGCCACTGTCAAGTCTAGAACTTACCTCCTCATAGAAACTGATTAAATTGGTTTGACATGACCGATCCCTCACGAAGCCATGCTGATATGGCGTTATTTGCATATTTCCGTTAAGATGCTCTAACATAGCATCTCTCAGAAAACCTTCAAACAGTTTACCCACAATAGATGTTAAACTTACCGGCCCGTAGTTTCCAGGCTCTGTTTTTGGACCCTTTTTGAATATTGTCACCACATTTGCTATGCGCCAATCCTGTGGGACATTCCCTGTCAATATAGAGTTTGAAAATATCAGAAATAAGGGTCTGGCTATGACATTACTTAATTCCCTTAGGATACGGGGGTGTATGCCATCCGGTCCTGGCGAATTGTCTATGCTAATCTTTTTAAGTCGCTGTTGTACTTCTTTCTGGGTCAGACAGTACACTTTTAATAGGGAATTTATTTCAACATTCAGCATGTCATCTGACAGTTTATTTTCCTCAGTGAATACATTGCAGAAAAAAATATTTAACAGCTTTGCTTTCTCCTTGTCGCTCTCTGCGACTCCCCCCTCATTACTCTTTAAAGGGCCAACACCTTCAGATTTATACTTTTTAACATTATATAATTGAAGAATATTTTAGGGTTAGTTTTACTCTCTTTGGCAAGTAATCTCTCGGTCTCTAGTTTGGACGCTCTTATTTGTTTTTTACATGTTCTATTTTTTTCCTTATAGTTTTTCAGTGCTTCCGTGCTACCATCCTGTTTTAGTGTTTTATATGCTTTCTTTTTGTCATTTATTGCTTTCTTTACAGTTCTGTTTATGCACATTGGTTTCTTTTTGTTCCTTAACCTTTTATTTCCATACGGTATGTACCTCTCACAATGAGATTTTAGGATGCTTTTAAAGATATCCCATTTTGTGGCTGTATTTTTATTTTTGAGGACTTTGTCCCAGTTAGTTAGACCTATGGCCTCTTTTAGTTGGCTACATTTAGCTTTTTTGAAGTTTGGTATTTTTGTTCCTCGCTGTAGAAACGCTCTTTTGAATGATAATTGGAAGGTTATTACTTTGTGGTCACTAGGTGTCCCCCAACCTGCACATCTGTTGTTCTGTCAGGCCTATTGGTTATTACTAAGTCCAGTATGGCCGTCCCTCTAGTCGGGTCCTGAACCAGTTGGGAGAGGTTATTGCCAAGAACCTGTTTCCTTTATGAGATATACAAGTTTCAGTTTCCCAGTCTATATCTGGGTAGTTGAAGTCCCCCATAATCACCACCTCATTATGATTTGCCGCCTTGTCAATCTCATTTCGTAGTAGATTTTCTGTGGACTCTGTGGTTTATTAGGTGGTTTATAGTAAACTCCTATTAGTAATTTACTATTGTTTTCAGCACCATGTATCTCTACCCACAGTTACCCCACATGTTCATGTCCCTCACTTATATCTTCACAGAGTGTGGGCTTTAGACCGGACTTTACATAAAGGCAGACCCCTCCCCCTCTCCGGTTTTGACGATCCTTTCTAAACAGACTGTAACCCTGTACATTAACTGCCCAGTCATAGCTATCATCCAGCCATGTCTCAGTTATTCCCACTATGTCATAGTCCTCCTCACACATCACTAATTCCAGTTCACCAGTTTTATTAGTCAGTAGTGATGAGTGGCAGGTGCCGTATTCGATTTCGACAAAATTCGCGAATATTCAATAGAATATTCGTTTTATATTCGTCATAATCGAATATTCGTCATTATTCTTGTTATCGCGATTAATATGCGATTTAAATAATCAAATTTCGATTTTAACTTAAAGGCTACTCTCCTATTGAAATAGCAATGCGATTAATTCAAGTTATAAAAATCGAATTTCGATTTTAACAGCACTGCTATATTCCATAGTCGTTAATTCTAGCCAAATTTGGCATATAGCAGTGCTAAGTTAAAATCGAAATTCGATTATTATAACTTGAAAAAATCGAATTGCGATTTCAACGTAATTCTCAAATCCAACAGTACATTCTAGTATATGGAGTCGTTCCCATGGTGATGGGGACGCTCCATAAGCATGGAATATGGCTTCCAATGGCTTGGTAGAATTAGCGAATTGACGAATATATTCGTTATATTCCACAAAACGAATATAACTAATGTATTTGTCATATTCCACAAAACGAAGATAACGAAGTATTCTGCATCTTCGTTTTAGCTACCTATTCATCAATTTCGCTAATTCTAGCAATGATATAGGAAAGTTGACTATAGAGACAGCTAAGTATAATTCGCTATGCGATTATATGACTGCTTTTTTTTTATAAATAGTATAATTATAATAATTATCAGGTATTATAATTATTCTATTTATTTAAAAAAAAAGCAGTAATATAATCGCATAGCGAATTAAACTAAGCTGTCTCTATAGTCAACTTTCCTATATCATTGCTAGAATTAGCGAAATTGATGAATAGGTAGCTAAAACGAAGATGCAGAATACTTCGTTATCTTCGTTTTGTGGAATATGACAAATATATTCGTTATATTCGTTTTGTGGAATATAACGAATATATTCGTCAATTCGCTAATTCTACCAAGCCATTGAAGCCAACCATATAGTAAACCAGGTCCAAGTTGGAATCGCAATTCGATTAATTCAAGTTATAATAATCGAATTTCGATTTTAACTTAGCACTGCTATAGACCATATTAGGCTAGAATTAACGAATATGGAATATAGCAGTGCTAAGTTAAAATCGAAATTCGATTATTATAACTTGAAATAATCGAATTGCGATTTCAACGTAATTCTCAAATCCGACAGTACATTCTAGTATATGGAGTCGTTCCCATGGTGATGGGGACGCTCCATAAGCATGGAATATGGCTTCAATGGTTTGGTAGAATTAGCGAATTGACGAATATATTCGTTATATTCCACAAAACGAAGATAACGAATGTATTCGTCATATTCCACAAAACGAAGATAACGAAGTATTCTGCATCTTCGTTTTAGCTACCTATTCATCAATTTCGCTAATTCTAGCAATGATATATTAAAGTTGACTATAGAGACAGCTAAGTTTAATTCGCTATGCGATTATATTACTGCTTTTTTTAAAATAAATAGAATAATTATGATACCTGATAATTATTATAATTATACTATTTATAAAAAAAAGCAGTCATATAATCGCATAGCGAATTATACTTAGCTGTCTCTATAGTCAACTTTCCTATATCATTGCTAGAATTAGCGAAATTGACGAATAGGTAGCTAAAACGAAGATGCAGAATACTTCGTTATCTTCGTTTTGTGGAATATGACGAATACATTCGTTATATTCGTTTTGTGGAATATAACGAATATATTCGTCAATTCGCTAATTCTACCAAGCCATTGAAGCCATATTCCATGCTTATGGAGCGTCCCCATCACCATGGGAACGACTCCATATACTAGAATGTACTGTCGGATTTGAGAATTATGTTGAAATCGCAATTCGATTATTTCAAGTTATAATAATCGAATTTCGATTTTAACTTAGCACTGCTTTATTCCATATTCGTTAATTCTAGCCTAATATGGTCTATAGCAGTGCTAAGTTAAAATCGAAATTCGATTATCATAACTTGAAATAATCGAATTATATTTCAACGTAATTTCAACGTAATTCTCAAATCCGACAGTACATTCTAGTATATGGAGATGTTCCCATGGCGATGGGGACGCTCCATGAGCATGGAAGTCGGCAGAAGCGGCAACGGGCACTGACTGGAGTAGCCAGGAAGCCAGGAATCCAAAGGACAGGTAAGAACAACTTTAGGGAAGTGGGAAAGAAAAAAATATAACAATAAAAAAAATAAAAAAAATAAAAAAAACGAATATTCGAAATATCGAATTTATATCACTATATTTGAAATATTCGCGAATTAGCGAAGTGCCGATATTCGCGAAAAAAATTTGATATTCGAATATTCGCACTCAACACTATTAGTCAAGCTTCTGGCATTAGTATACATACATTTGAGAGGTTTATGTGTATTTTTTACCCTACACCTTTCCTTCTGAACTGTTCTAGTCCCTCCTTCCATTCCTCCCCCAGTCCCACTACCTTGCCCCCGGTCTCTATCTGCACTATCTTCCCCTCCTATAATGTAATTTCCCTCCCCCAGGTCCCTAGTTTAAACACTCCTCCAACCTTCCAGCCATCTTTTTCCCCAACACAGCTGCCCCTTCCCCATTGAGGTGCATCCCGTCTCTACGATAGAGCCTGTAGCCGATAGAGAAGTCGGCCCAGTTCTCCAGGAACCCAAACCCCTCCTTCCTACACCAGTTCTTGAGCCACTTGTTAATCTCCCTAATCTCCCACTGCCTTTCTTCTGTGGCTCGTCGTACAGGTAGTATTTCGAAAAATACTACCTTTGAGGTCCTTGCCCTAAGCTTTTGACCTACATCCCAGAAATCATTTTTAAGGACTCTCCACCTACCCCTAACTTTGTCATTGGTTCCGATATGGACCATGACCGCTGGATCTTCTCCAGCCCCTCCCAGTAATCTGTCAACCCAATCCGCAATGTGTCAAACTCTAGTGCCAGGAAGACAGCACAGTGTTCGGTGATCACGGTCTTTGTGACAGATTTCCCTATCTGTTCCCCAAATAATTGAGTCTCACACTACCAGCACCTGTCTGGCCTGCCCTGCTCTCCTGGTCCCCTGCTTACCGGAGCTGACATTCCCCTGACTGGCAGAGGAAGTGTCTGGCTGCGGCAGTGCCATCCCTGGACTGACATCTCCCTCATCTTCCAAACGTGCAAACTTGTTGGGGTGTGTCAGATCAGGGCTAGCCTCCCTGGCACTCTTCCCTCTACCCCGCTTTCTAACTGTTACCCAGCTAGCTACCTCACTTTCCTCAGCCTCCTCTCTGTCAACCTCCCCCTCATCTACCCCAAAGAGTGCTTGCTCGATGAGAAGCAAACTCTTTTGCAAATTGTCAATGCCTCTCAGTGTTGCAACTTGCCCATTTAGAGACTAGATTTGCGATTCCAAACGGGTAATTTGCTCACATCTTGAACAAAGATATGCACCCTTGAACTCCTGTTCCAGGACTGCATACATCATGCAAGATGTGCACTGGACTGCGTTGTCAATTGTGCAACACATACTAAATGGGGATTACACCACAAAAGCGAAAAATACAATATAATGTAGTACTAAGAAACTGGCTAATTACAGCCCCCCACTGAAGTCCCTGAATCTAGAGTCATATAAACTTAAGTCACACACTTACGCAACCACACTTAATCAACCACGCGTCACGTCAAACTCGCGTTATATATCTCCTTATATAAATAAATATAAATGCAGCTCACTACACCAGCCTGGTTTGTTTTCCCTCTGGGATAAAGAGATAAGAGATGAGTTTCTGTATGTCTGTTTGTCTGTCTAAAAGTCTGTCTGGACGTTTTTTAAGCGCGACCAAACGACTGGACCGATCTTCACCAAATTTGGCACACAGGTACATCAGGTGCATGGGCAGGTTTTAGTCTCAGCTCTCTAGGATGTACCATTCCTGATATATTCCCAAAAATGTCCCGCATTAGCCAATAGAAGCCAGCAAGCCTTTCACTTAAATCCGAACTGCCATTTACATGGTCACATGTCCCTAATTAGCCAATTGAAGCTCGCAGGACCTAACTTAGGTTGCCATAACAGGTTTTAGCAGTTTGCAGGTCCTTAAATATTTAGTCATATGACGTATGACGGCACAACTACACTGCTACATATATGGGCAGCAGGTCCCACTATTAAACGGACGGGCGCTGTGGAGTTCACTGTTAAAGGGGCGGGCAGTGTGGAGGTCACTGTTAAAGAGGCATGTTTTGCGGGGTCACTGTTAAAGGGGCGGGCACTGTGGAAGTCACTGTTAAAGGGGTGGTCAATGTTAAAGGGGTGGGCACTGTGGAGGTCACTGGTAAAGGGGCAGGAACTGTGGAAGTCACAGTTAAAGGGGCAGGCACTGTTAAGGACACTGTTAAAGGGGCGGCCACTATGAAGGTCACTGTTAAAGGGGTGGTCACTGTTAAAGGGGTGGGTACTGTTGAGGTCACTTTTAAAAAGGTGGCTACTATGAAGGGGCAGGTATTGCGGAGGTCTTTGTTAAAGGGGCGGGCACTGTGGAAGTCACTGTTAAAGGGGCAGATATTGTGGAGGTCACTGTTACTATGAAGGTTGCTGTTAAAGGGGTGGTCAATGTGAAAGGGGCGGGCACTGTGGAGGTTACTGTTAAAGGGGCATGCACTGTTGCACTCACTGTTAAAGGCGCAGTCACTGTGGCGTTCACTGTTAAATTGGCGAGCAATGTGGAAGTCATTGTTAAAGGGTGGCCACTATGAAGGTCACTGTTAAATGGATGGTCAATGTTAAAGGGGCGGGTACTATAGAGGTCACTATTAAAGGGTCAGCATTGTAAAGGTCACTGTTAAAGGGGCGTTCACTGTTAAATGTATGGGCGTTGTGGGGGGTCACTGTTAAAGGGGCGACCACTATTAAATGGGCAGTCACTGTGGAGGTCACTGTTAAAGGGGTAGGCACTGTGGAGGTCTCTGTTAACCACTTCAGCCCCGCTAGCTAAAACCCCCTTCATGACCAGGCCACTTTTTACACTTCGGCACTACACTACTTTCACCGTTTATCGCTCGGTCATGCAACTTACCACCCAAATGAATTTTACCTCCTTTTCTTCTCACTAATAGAGCTTTCATTTGGTGGTATTTCATAGCTGCTGACATTTTTACTTTTTTTGTTATTAATTAAAATGTAACGATTTTTTTGCAAAAAAATGACATTTTTCACTTTCAGCTGTAAAATTTTGCAAAAAAACCCCGACATCCATATATAAATTTTTCGCTAAATTTATAGTTCTACATGTCTTTGATAAAAAATAAATGTTTGGGCAAAAAAAAATGGTTTGGGTAAAAGTTATAGCGTTTACAAACTATGGTACAAAAATGTGAATTTCCGCTTTTTGAAGCAGCTCTGACTTTCTGAGCACCTGTCATGATTCCTGAGGTTCTACAATGCCCAAACAGTAGAAGAAGACACCCTAAGGTATTCGCTGATGGGCATAGTGAGTTCATAGAACTTTTTATTTTTTGTCACAAGTTAGCGGAAAATGATGATGATTTTCTATTTTAATTTTTTTCTTACGAAGTCTCATATTCCACTAACTTGCGACAAAAATTAAAAAAATTTAGGAACTCGCCATGCCCCTCACAGAATACCTTGGGGTGTCTTCTTTCCAAAATGGGGTCACTTGTGGCGTAGTTATACTGCCCTGGCAATTTAGGGGCCCAAATGTGTGAGAACTACTTTGCAATCAAAATGTGTAAAAAATGACCAGCGAAATCCGAAAGGTGCACTTTGGAATATGTGCCCCTTTGCCCACTTTGGCTGCAAAAAAGTGTCACACATCTGGTATCGCCGTACTCAGGAGAAGTTGGGGAATGTGTTTTGGGGTGTCATTTTACATATACCCATGATGGGTGAGAGAAATATCTTGTCAAAAGACAACTTTTCCCATTTTTATATACAAAGTTAACATTTGACCAAAATATTTTTCTCACCCAGCATGGGTATATGTAAAATGACACCCCAAAACACATTCCCCAACTTCTCCTGAGTACGGTGATACCAGATGTGTGACACTTTTTTGCTGCCAAGGTGGGCAAAGGGGCACATATTCCAAAGTGCACCTTTCGGATTTCGCAGGCCATTTTTTACACATTTTGATTGCAAAGTACTTCTCGCACATTTGGGCCCCTAAATTGCCAGGGCAATATAACTACACCACAAGTGACCCCATTTTGGAAAGAAGACACCCCAAGGTATTCCGTGAGGGGCATGGCGAGTTCCTAGAATTTTTAATTTTTTGTCACAAGTTAGCGGAAAATGATGATTTTTTTTTTCTTTTTTTCTTACAAAGTCTCATATTCCACTAACTTGCGACCAAAAATAAAAAATTCTAGGAACTCGCCATGCCCCTCACGGAATACCTTGGGGTGTCTTCTTTCCAAAATGGGGTCACTTGTGGCGTAGTTATACTGCCCTGGCAATTTAGGGGCCCAAATGTGTGAGAACTACTTTGCAATCAAAATGTGTAAAAAATGACCAGCGAAATCCGAAAGGTGCACTTTGGAATATGTGCCCCTTTGCCCACTTTGGCTGCAAAAAAGTGTCACACATCTGGTATCGCCGTACTCAGGAGAAGTTGGGCAATGTGTTTTGGGGTGTCATTTCACATATAACCATGCTGGGTGAGAGAAATATCTTGGCAAAAGACAACTTTTCAATTTTTTTTATACAAAGTTGGCATTTGACCAAGATATTTATCTCACCCAGCATGGGTATATGTAAAATGACACCCCAAAACACATTCCCCAGCTTCTCCTGAGTACGGCGATACCAGATGTGTGACACTTTTGCGCATCTAGGCTGCAAAAGTGCCCAAATTCCTTTAAGGAGGGCATTTTTAGACATTTGGATCCAAGACTTCTTCTCACGCTTTAGGGCCCCTAAAAAGCCAGGGCAGTATAAATACCCCACATGTGACCCCACTTTGGAAAGAAGACACCCCAAGGTATTCAATGAGGGGCATGGCGAGTTCATAGAAATGTATTTTTTTGGCATAAGTTAGCGGATATTGATTTTATTTTTTTTTCTCACAAAGTCTCACTTTCTGCTAACTTAGGACAAAAATTTTAATCTTTCATGGACTCAATATGCCCCTCAGCGAATACCTTGGGGTGTCTTCTTTCCAAAATGGGGTCAGTTGTGGGGTGTTTGTACTGCCCTGGCATTTGAGGGTCTCCGCAATCATTACATGTATGGCCAGCATTAGGAGTTTCTGCTATTCTCCTTATATTGAGCATACAGGTAATGAGATTTTTTTTTTCCGTTCAGCCTCTGGGCTGAAAGAAAAAAAAATTAACGGCACAGATTTCTTCATTCACATCGATCAATGTGGATGAAAAAATCTCTGCCAAAAAAAAAAAAGGAGGGGAAAGGCGTCTGCCAGGACATAGGAGCTCCGCCCAACATCCATACCCACTTAGCTCGTATGCCCTGGCAAACCAGATTTCTCCATTCACATCAATCGATGTGGATGAATAAATCATTGCCGGGATTTTTTAATTTTTTTTACATACAAAGTGTTTGCCAAAGCATAGGAACGCCGCCTCCTCAGCTCGTATGCCTCGGCAAACGTATCTGTTACTGCAGAGGAGAAAATCTCGTCTTGCAGCGCCGCAGCGTGTAATCTGACAGCAGCGCAATGCTTCTGTCAGAATGCACATCAGTGCTGCAGCTAGTCGATCGGTTGGTCCACCTGGAAGGTAAAAAAAGAAAAAAAAGAAAAAAGAAAAAACTAGGACGCAACGCAATAATTTTATTAACTTTGGAACAGAACATGTAAACTTTAACTTTTTGAACTAAACATTAACGTGTTTGCTTACTGGTGTGTTTTTTTTAACCTTTATAGAACAAACCTCTCCTTCCCCATGGGTCAATGTGCAAAGCGCAAATCGCCCAAAGATGTTGTGAAGTGCGTTATGCACTTTGTCCCAGGTGAAAGGAGACGTTTGCAGCAGCTGTGTGAGTGAATGGGCCCTAATAGCCCTGTGTGCCTGTCCTGGTGAGATGATCCCTATGCTAGGTGTACCTGTGTGTGGTACTTCCGGAAACACTCCCCTAAGCATAGGGCAGGGTGGTCAGGACAGTCAGGACAGAAATAGCGGGTGTCACGCCTTATTCCACTCCTGCTACAGACACAACATCTTTTTCGGGGTGACGGGTGGGTTGAGGTACCAGCAACGACATTGGGGAAATGACGCTCGTGTAGACGGCTAACTACATTGGTGGATGGGGCCACGGAACCTCCTGGATACAGGAGGTTCTCGATGATCTCTTCCTGAAATTTGAGGAAGGATCCAGTTCTCCCAGCCTTACTGTAGAGAACAAAACTATTATACAGAGCCAATTAAATTAAATATACAGACACCTTCTTATACCAGCGTCTGGTTCTGCGGGAAACTAAATACGGAGACAACATCTGGTCATTGAAGTCCACCCCTCCCATGTGAAGGTTATAGTCGTGGACTGAGAGGGGCTTTTCAATGACACGGGTTGCTCGCTCAATTTGTAGTGTCATGTCTGCGTGAATGGAGGAGAGCATGTAAACGTCACGCTTGTCTCTCCATTTCACCGCGAGCAGTTCTTCGTTACACAGTGCAGCCCTCTGCCCCCTTGCAAGACGGGTGGTAACGAGCCGTTGGTTGAAGGTGCCACAGGCGCCAATCCGTTCTAGAAACAAATGCCTAAAGAGGGCCACACTTGTGTAAAAATTGTCCACATAAAGATGGTACCCCTTGCCGAATAAGGGTGACACCAAGTCCCAGACTATCTTCCCACTGCTCCCCAGGTAGTCAGGGCAACCGACCGGCTCCAGGGTCTGATCTTTTCCCTCATAGACATTAAATTTGTGTGTATAGCCTGTGGCCCTTTCACAGAGCTTATATAATTTGACCCCATACCGGGCGCGCTTGCTTGGGATGTATTGTTTGAAGCCAAGGCGCCCGGTAAAATGTATAAGGGACTCGTCTACGCAGATGTTTTGCTCTGGGGTATACATATCTGCAAATTTCAGGTTGAAATGGTCTATGAAGGGCCAAATTTTGTGGAGCCGTTCAAAAGCAGGGTGGCCTCTGGGACGGGAGGTGCTGTTATCACTAAAGTGCAGGAAACGCAGGATGGTCTCAAATCGTGTCCTGGACATAGCAGCAGAGAACATGGGCATGTGATGAATTGGGTTTGTGGACCAATATGACCGCAATTCATGCTTTTTAGTTAGACCCATGTTGAGGAGGAGGCCCAGAAAAGTTTTAATTTCGGAAACTTGGACTGGTTTCCACCGGAAAGGCTGGGCATAAAAGATTCCCGGGTTAGCGGTTATAAATTGTGTGGCATACCGGTTTGTCTCTGCCACAACTAAGTCTAAGAGCTCCGCAGTCAAGAACAGCTAAAAAAATCCCAGGGCCGAACCGATCTGAGCTGTCTCAACCTGAACTCCAGACTGGGCGGTGAAAGGGGGAACTACAGGTGCGGCTGAAGTTGGGGACTGCCAATCAGGGTTTGGCAGCACCTCAGGGATTCTAGGGGCTCTACGGACACGTCTTTGCGCTGGCTGCGACGGGGTCACTACTGCACGTGCCACCGTACCAGCTTCAACTGCCCTTCTGGTGCTCGCTACTTCACCATGTTCTACGGCAGTGCTGGTACTAGGTCCAGGAAGGGCTGGGCTGACCACGTAATCCGACAGCACCAGCCCCACTCTGCTGCTCTTGAAGCGGATCCTGCGCAACCTGCGGTCTAGCGACACGGGGCCGGGTACGCCTGGTGCTATCAGGGACCTCAGCCTCCTCGTCCGAACTTTGGGTCAGAGAGTCACTGCTTTCTACAGGTTTGTATTCTGACCCGCTAGATTCATCAGATGAGGGTTCCCATTCCTCATCCGACTGGGTCAGAAGCCTGTAGGCCTCTTCAGAAGAATACCCCCTGTTTGACATGTGGGCAACTAAATTTAGGGGTATTCCCTGAGACTACCCAAGAAAAAAAAAGCAAGTTTGTCTTACAAATGGGAGGCTGCGGTTGATAAAAAAATATCAAAACAGATTTTTTTTATCGCCGCAGTGCGTCTAAAGTGAATGTGCAGCGATCAAAAAAAACACGTTTTTTGTCACTGCGGTGGGGCGGGTGTGGGCGAACGCACGTGTGGGCAACCGATCAGGCCTGATCGGGCAAACACTGCGTTTTGGGTGGAGGGAGAACTAAAGTAACACTAATACAATTATAGATCTGACCGTGATCAGTTTTGATCACTTCCAGATACTATAAAAGTACAAATGCTGATTAGCGATACGCTAATCAGCGAATAACGGACTGCGGTGCGGTGGGCTTGGCGCTAACTGATCCCTAAACTACCTAACCAAGCCTATACCTAAAACCTAACGGTCAATACCAGTGAAAAAAAAAATGTGACAGTTTGCACTGATCACTTTTTTCCTTTTCACTAGTGATTGACAGGGGCAAGAAGGGGTGATCAAAGGGTTAATTGGGTGCTGGGAGGTGATCTGGGGGCTAAGTGTGGTGTTGGTGGGTACTCACAGTTATGTGTGCTCCTCTGCTGGAACCAACCGACCAAAAGAAGGAGCAGAGGAGCACAGCAGCCATATAACCACATCATATTTACTAATATGATGGGTTATCTGGCTTCTGATTGGTTTTTTAAAAAATCAGCAATCTTCCAGCCACGATCATTGGCCGGCAGGTTGCTGACGAAATACTTGGCGACGAAATGCCGGCCCGCGATGCGCATGCGTGGGCCGGCTGTGACGAAATCTCGCGTCTCGCGAGATGACGCGCCGATGCGTCCAGGAGGAGTAAATCAACCACCTCCCGGACAGCATCGACGCGTTAGGCGGTCGGGAGGTGGTTAAAGCGGCAGACACTTTGGAAGATACTGTTTAAAGGGTGGGCACTGTGAAGGTCACTGTTAAAGGGGAGGTTACTATGAAGGTCATTGTTGAAGAGGTGGTAAATGTTAAAGGGGCGGACACTGTGGAGGTCAATGCTAAAGGGGTGGTCAATGATAAAGGGTTGGGCACTGTGAAGGTCACTGTTAAAGGGGCAGGCACAGTAAAAGTCACTGTTGAAGGGGCAGGCACTGTGAAGGTCACTGTTAAAGAGCCAGAAACTGTGGAGGTCACTGTTAAAGGGGCGGTCACTATTAAAGGGACGGTCAATGTGGAAGTCACTGTTAAAGGGGCAGGCAGTGTGGAGGTCACTGCTAATTAGGTGGACACTGTGGAGATAACTGTTAAAGGGGCAGGCAGTGCAGAGGTCACTGTCAAAGGGGAGAGCACTGTGGAGGTCACTGTTAAAGGTGCGGGCACTGTGGAAGTCACTGTTAAATGTGTCTGCACTGAGAAGTTCACTGTTAAAGGGGTGGTCAATGTTAAATTTGTGTGCACTGTTATGACACACGGAAACGTAAAATGAAATAGATTAAATATATCTGTGCGAAGCCGGTTCCTTCTGCTAGTCTCTTATATATATAAAAATGAATTTCTGTCTGCCTGTCTAGATGTCTGTCTGTCTGGACGTTCTTTGAAAGTTAAAGTTAAAGGGGCGGTCACCGTGAAAGTCACTGTTAAAGGGGCAGTCACTGTGAAAGTTACTGTTAAAGGGGCGGTCACCGTGAAAGTCACTGGAAAAGGAGCGGACACTGTGAAAGTCACTGTTAAAGGGGTGGTCACTGTGAAAGTCACTGTTAAAGGGGCGGTCACTGTGAAAGTCACTGTTAAAGGGGCGGTCACTGTTAAAGGGGTGGTTACTGTGAAAGTCACTGTTAAAGGGGCGGTCACTGTTAAAGGGGTGGTTACTGTGAAAATCACTGTTAAAGGGGCGGTCACTGTGAAAGTCACAGTTAAAGGGGCGTTCACTTTGAAAGTTAGTGTTAAAGGGGCGGTCACCGTGAAAGTCACTAGTAAAGGAGCGGACACTGTGAAAGTCACTGTTAAAGGGGTGGTCACTGTGAAAGTCACTGTTAAAGGGGCGGTCACTGTGAAAGTCACTGTTAAAGGGGCGGTCACTGTTAAAGGGGTGGTTACTGTGAAAGTCACTGTTAAAGGGGCGGTCACTGTTAAAGGGGTGGTTACTGTGAAAATCACTGTTAAAGGGGCGGTCACTGTGAAAGTCACAGTTAAAGGGGCGTTCACTTTGAAAGTTAGTGTTAAAGGGGCGGTCACCTTGAAAATCACCAGTAAAGGGTCGGTCACTGTGAAATTTATTGTTAAAGGGGCAGTAACTTTGAAAGTCACTTTTAAAGGGGCGGGCACTGTGGAGGTCTCTGTTAAAGGGGCAAACACTATGTAAGTCACTGTTAAAGGGACGGCCACTGTGAAGGTCACTGTTAAAGGGGCGGCCACTATGAAGGTCACTTTTAAAGGGGATGGACAGTGCTAAAGAAACGGTCACTGTTAAAGGGTCCAGCACTGTGGAGGTCACTGTTAAAGGGGCAGGCACTGTTAAAGGGGGCGGCACTGTGGAAGTCATGGTTAAAGGGGTGGTCACCGTGAAAGTCACTTGTAAAGGGGTGGTCACTGTGAAAGTCACTGTTAAAGGGGCGGTCACCGTGAAAGTCACTGGTAAAAGGGCGGTTGCTGTTAAAGGGGCATTCGCTGTTAAAGTCATTGTTAAAGGGGCGGTCACTGTGAAAGTCACTGTTAAAGGGGCGTTCTTTGTGAAAGTCACTGTTAAATCGGCGGTCACTGTGAAAGTTACTGTTAAAGGGGCGGTCACCGTGAAAGTCACTGGTAAATAGGCGGTTGCTGTTAAAGGGGCGTTCACTGGGAAAGTCACTGTTAAAGGGGCGGTCACTGTGAAAGTCACTGTTAAAGGAGTGGTCACTGTAAAAGTCACTATTAAAGGGGCGGTCACTGTGAAATTCACTGTTAAAGGGGCAGTCACTGTGAAAGTAACTTTTAAAGGAGCAGGCACTGTGGAGGTTTGTGTTAAAGGGGAAAACACTATGTAAGTCACTGTTATAGGGGCGGGCACAGTGAAGGTCACTGTTAAAGGGGCGGCCACTATGAAGGTCACTGTTAAAGTGGATGGTCAGTACTAAAGGAACGGTCACTGTTAAAGGGTCCAGCACTGTGGAGGTCACTGTTAAAGCTGCAGGCACTGTTAAAGGGGCTGGCACTGTGGAAGTTTACTGGTAAATGGGGCAGCTACTGTGTAGGGCACTATTAAAGGGGCGGTTAATGTTAAAGCGGTGTGCACTGTGGAGGTCACTGTTAAAGGGGTGTATACTGTGGAGGTCAATATTAAAGGGGAGGGCACTGTGGAGGTCACTGTTAAAGGGGTGGGCACTGTGGAGGTCACTGTTAAAGGGGCGGGCACTGTGGAGATCACTGTTATGGGGGAAACTGTTCATTTCTTTTTATGACACACGGAAACATAAAATGAAATAGATTAAATACAGTATATCTGTGCGAAGCCGGGTCCTTCTGCTAATCTCTTATATATATATATAAAAATGAATTTCTGTCTGTCTGTCTAGATGTCTGTCTGGACTTTGCTTATGCGCGACCAAACGACTGGACCAATCTTTGCCAAATTTGGCACACAGGTGCATTAGGTGTCCGGGTCTCAGCTGTATAGGACTTACCATTCCTGAGATAGTCCCAAAAATGACCTGCATTAGCCAATAATAATAATAATCTTTATTCATATAACGCCAACATATTCCGCAGCGCCTTACATTTCAGGGGTTCACTGTTAAAGAGGCGGGCATTGTGGAGGTCACTATGGAGGTCAGTGATAAAGGGACGGACACTGTGGAGGTCACTGTTAAAAGGGCAGCCACTATGAAGGTTACTGTTAAAGGGTTGGTCAATAATAAAGGGGCGGGCACTGTGGAGGTCACTGTTAATGTGGTGGTCAATGTTAAAGAGGCAGGCACTGTGGAAGTTACTTTTAAAGGGGCAGGCATTGCTGATATCACTGTTAAAAGGGCAGCCATTATGAAGGTCACTGGCAAAGGGGTGGTCAATGTTAAAAGGGCGGGCACTGTGGAGGTCACTGTTAAAGGGGCAGGGACTGTGGAAGTCATTGTTAAAGGGGCATGCACTGTGGAAGTTACTGTTAAAGGGGCTGCCACTATTAAGGTCACTGTTAAATGGGTGGTCAATGTTAAAGGGGTGGGCACTGCGGAGGTTATTGTTAAAGGGGCAGACACTGTAGAAGTCACTGTTAAAGGGATGGGCACTGTGAGGTCAATGATAAAGTGCCGGTGGAGGTCACTGTTAAGGGGACGAGCCCTGTGGAGGTCACTGTTAAAGGGACGGGCACTATTAAAGGGACAGTCAAAATGGAGGTCACTGTTAAAGGGGCGTGCACTGTGGAGATCACTTTTAAAGAGGACCTTTCACCAGAATTAAACTTCTAAAGTAACTATATAGGCATGTAGACCGGCGCCCAGGGACCCCCCTGCACTTACTGTTATACCTGGGCGCCGCTCCGTTCTCCCAGTATAGCCTCCGGTATCTTCACAGTTAGGATCCACCCAGGGGAACCTGCCGTCGGCTCATTCTCCCATGCTGTAGCGCTGGCCAATCACAGCGCTCAGCTCATAGCCTGAGAGAGAAAAAAGCCTCTCAGGCTATGAGCTGAGCGCTGTGATTGCCCAGCGCTGCAGCATGGGAGAAGGAGGCGCCGGCAGGTTCCCCTGGGTGGAGCCTAACTGTAAAGATACCGGAGGCAATTACGGGAGAACGGAGTGGCGCCCAGGTATAACAGTAAGTGCAGGGACAATGTGGAGGTTAATGTTAAAGGGGTGGGCACTGTTAAAGGGATGGGCTCTGTGGAGGTTACTGGTAAAGGGGCAGGCACTGTGAAGGTCACTGTTAAAGATGCGGTCACTTTTAAAGCGGCGGGCACTGTGGAGGTCAGTGTAAAAAGGGTGGCCACTATGGAGGTCAATATTAAAGGGGCTGTCACTGTGGAGGTCAATGTTAAAGGGGCGGGCACTGTGGAGCTCATTGTTAAAGGGGCGGGCATTGTGGAGGTCATTGTGAAAGGAGAAAACACTGTGGAGGAAACTGTTAAAGGGGCGGGTACTGTAGAGGTCAATGTTAAAGGGGCAGCCACTGTGGAGGTTACTGGTAATGGGGTGGTCAATGTTAAAGAGGCAGGCACTGTGGAAGTCACTGTTAAAGGGGCGGGCATTAGGTATATCACTGTTAAAGGGGCAGGCATTCTGAAGGCCCCTGTTAAAGGGGTGGTCAATGTTAAAAGGGCGGGCACTGTAGAGGTCATTGTTAAAGGGGTGGGCACTGTGGAGGTCACTGTTAAAGGGGCGGGCACTGTGGAGGCCTCTGTTAAAGGGACAGACACTGTGGAGGTCAATGTTAAAGTGGTGTGTACTGTGGAGGTCACTTTTAAAAAGGCAGGCACTGCGGAGGTCACTGTTAAAGGGGCGAGCTCTGTGGAAGTCACTGTTAAAGGGTTGGGTACTTTGGAAGTCACTGTTAAAGGGGCAGGCGCTATTAAGGTCACTGTTAAATGGGTGGTCAATGTTAAAGGGGTGGGCACTGTGGAGGTCACTAATAAAGGGGCAGGTACTGTGGAGGTCACTGTTAAAGGGGTGGCTACTGTGGAGGTCAATGTTAAAGGGGCGGGCACTGTGGAGGTCACTGTTAAAGAGGCATGCACTATTAATGGGATGGGCAATGTGGAGGTCATTGTTAAAGGGGCATGCACTGTGGAGGTCACGGTTAAAGAAGCGGACAATGTGGAGATTACTGTTAAAGATGCGGTCACTGTTAAAGGGGCGGGCACTGTGGAGGTCAATGTTAAAGGGGTGGCCACTGTGGAGGTCAATGTTAAAGGGATATCACTGAATAGAACGTTTATGCCTCCCACTATTACTATAATTTACTGGAGGGACGCTATGATTAAAACTAATCTTTATTAAATATACCTTAAAATTACGGATGTGGCTCAGACACAGAATCTGGTCAGTGAGGCAGAATTTACCTTTTTGTTTCCCAAACATCCTGTTACCCCCTGTTTTTATGCGCTCCCAAAGGTACATAAGGGCCTGTCTCCATTAAAAGGCAGACCCATTGTCTCGGGAACAAACAGTCTCACACATGGGATTAGTATGTACATGGATAGGGTGCTACAACCTTTTGTACTTACCCTTCCATCCTACGTACAGGATTCCACTGATGTCATGCAGAGAATTGAGGGGGTTCAGATTAAGAAACAGACCTTTTTGGCAAGTCTTGATGTGGAGGCGCTATACAGCTACATACCCCATGACAAGGGGGGTGGAGTTGTGGAATCTTTCCTGAACCAAAGGGGTATGCATCTATGGTGTCATAATGAATTGGTCCTTAAACTTTTGGATTTGATCTTGAACCACAATATATTCATTTTTGACCGCTGCACATACCATCAGCTCAAGGGTGTGGTGATGGGTAGTCCATGCGTGCCTACCTTCGCCAACCTATACCTGGCAGGTGGGAGCGTGAAGTGGTGTCTGCAGATAAAAATGTCTGGGCTGAGCACATCTGTTTGTGGCTGCGTTATATCGACGATGTGTTGATAGTGTGGTCTGGAAGTCAAACTAAATTCGGCAATTTTGTAGCCGACCTTAACAAGAACATGCTGGGGCTTTTTTTCACCTCTAAAATACAGGAACATCAGATTGCCTTCCTGGATCTCACGATTAGGGATGAGCGAACCATAACTGTATAGTTCGTAAAAGTCCGGGTTCGGGTTCGGTGTTTTTTCTTGGCGCTTTTTGAAAGGCTGCAAAGCAGCCAATCAACAAGCGTCATACTACTTGCCCCAAGAGGCCGTCACAGCCATGCCTACTATTGGCATGGCTGTGATTGGCCAGTGCAGCATGTGACCCAGACTCTATTTAAGCTGGAGTCACGTAGCGCCGCACGTCACTCTGCTCTGATCAGTGTAGGGAGAGGTTGCAGCGGCGACTGTTAGGGCGAGATTAGGCAGTGATTAACTCCTCAAAAACACTTAATTTAGTCATCGATCTACAGCTGTGGATCATTAAACTGCTGCTATTTAATTGCTCACTGTTTTTAGGCTGCCCAGAGCGTTTTTCAGTCACTTTTTTTCTGGGGTGATGGGCGGCCATTTTGTGTCTTGTGGTGCGCCATCACAAGCTGCCACCAAGTCCATTTAACCATCAATAGTGTGGTTGTTTTCTTTGCTATATCCTACATCAGGGGCTTGGCTGTGCTTGCTATTTTATTGAGGGGTGAAATACAATTGCCAAATTAGCAGTACCCTAAATCTGGTGTTTCAGCTGTGGCCAGCCAATTGTAATACTGTCTGCTGTCTGGCAAAGGATATATTTTTGTTCTGGGTTGAAATACAATTGCCAACTTAGCAATTCCCTAAATCAGTGGTTTCTGCTGTATCAGGCCTACTTTAAATCTATCCATAAAAGGGTATATTAGATTAAAGATGCAGATAGTGTCATCCTCAATAACTTCACACGGTACCGTGCATTTCCAAGTTTAATTCTGTTCCTAAACGTATACCTGTCACCCAGCGCCTAAATAATAGTCCTAAAATTTATATTCAGCTAAATCTGTGTTTATTGCTGAGGCTGGTGTTAAAGCCACCCTAAATTAGGGCATTTTAGATACACTCTGGTGTTCCAGGTCAATGTACCCCCCCAGGGGTTAATATCCACGCGTGGCTGAGAGACTGGACACTGACACAGAAGTTGGTCAAAGCAGTCTCTAACTTTATTACATGGACTAAGCGTATATGAATCTTCAGAAGAGGGCAGTCCTCTCTGAGGCTAAAACATTGTTTCATTGGTCAAAAAGGAAAAAGTGATAAGAGAAACAGAGATAACACTTCAACATCTGCGCAGTGAGTACCACTTTGGAATGTGAACTAATGTAAACATCTGGTTACCATCGCCATTTTGTAATGGAGTTTATTCTAACAAGAATACTGCCTACGTCATATGTGACACTTCAAAGAGGTGCTTCTCTATAGGCAGTGAATAATATATACATATCATCAAGCCATATGATTGGCCTACGCATTCCACCTGTTCATGCATAAGGAAATGCCTGACACTCTATGGAACACCTGTAGAAAGATGAGAAATCAGACACTTCCCACAGCACAGCTCTTTGCCCCCCTCTCTCTCCTCTCCAGTCTTGAAACAAAGAGGGGGGTGGGTGGGCACTTGGAAGTAGAAAAAGTTAACTCATTGCAATCCTAGATATACAAAATATAGAATAAAATTCACACATCTTTAACAGTCCCCCCTTGAATTTCATTCTCTCCCTAAACCTAAACATCTGTCCAAATGCTCCGCCTCCTCTGCACCAGCTTCCACGACAAGCCATACCTAGCAAACAGCCTCCCGTGACACTGGATTTGAGCGAGGGGAAGTCAGATGATCTTTCCCTAACTGGCGTTGACATTATATGGGGGAACTGGAGGTCATCAGTGCTCCTGATTTTCTGGATCAAATTTTTCATACAATTTTTCATATTCTTTTGAGTCATGATCAACAGTCACACAAGGGAAAACTAGTCTCAACACTTCCTTGAAATCAATCCAATTATGCTTTTCTTTGAGCTTCACTGTGCTTGTGGTCAACAACACTCGGAATGGACCATCAAACCAGGGTTTTGGGGCTTTTCTAACGTGTCTTTTCCTACCACCCAATCTCCAGACACAAGTGGGTTGGTTCCTGGCATTTTATCAAAACCTGGAAGTGAAGCAAAAACTCGAAAATGTACTTTAGTCAAATGCTTATACAAAACTGATCACATAATCTGTCAGACAACCATGTTGCATCTGGAGCTGCTGTGGGAAGTAAAATCCCTAGGGGCTGACCCAAAAAGGACCTTATAGGGACAAAGGCCTGTCTCACGGTTAGGCGTATACCTTACTAAAAGAGGGCTACCAGCAGGTACTCTATTAAGGCTTTGAATCTTTAACTTAGTGTCCCGTTCAGTTCCTTTTCCCTACTCTACTGCTGCTTTGTGGATGGTACGAAGCATGTAAGGCCTGTCCTACACCCAAAACCTTCGTCATCTCCTGCATCACTTCACCTGTGAAGTGAACACCTGTGTCACTTTCAATGATCCAAGGTACCCCATACTTGCACACAACTTCGGCCATAATCTTGTTTACTTCTTTGGGTACGGTTTTGGCCATCCTGAAAACAAGTCATCACATATCAATACATACTCATACATGCCCACCTTGGATATTTGAAGGTAGTCTGCAAGCGTTGAAACAGATACAAAAAGCAAGACGTGTTTCTTGGGTACCTTAACCACCTTGCCCACGTTGTTCTGGGCACAAACCATTTATCCTTGAGTATGTCGGACTGTTACAGTGCTGAACCTTGGGGCGTACCATATGCTACATGCTAAATCACACATAGCAGTTTTTGTCTGGTGCATCACTCCATGGGTTGCCTGTGCCATCGTGGAGTAGAGGGACCTGGGAAGGTAAAGTTTCCCTTCTTATTTGTAGTCCCCCCTTTTTCATCCACCAGTCCCTTTCCTCCTTCCCCATCTTGTTCTGTAAGGTCTTAAGAACTTTCGGGAGACAGGAGGAGTTATTTCAGGGACCTGAACTGTGGCCACTTAAGACAGGGGTCTGCTTAGGTAATTTAGCAGCCATCTTTGCCGCCTGATCTGCCGTGGCTTTCCCCTTTGCCTCCTCTGCATTTGTTTACAGTGGCCTTTCGTTGCTATCATCACCCCTCATGTTAGTGACAAGAGGGCTTCCATCAGAGACCTCACTGCTTCCCCAATTTCGATGGGTTTACCTGAAGCGATCAAGGAGTCTATGGCTTTCCATATGGGCCCATAGTCATGGGCTATCCCAAAGCACACCTGGAATCAGTGTAAATGGTGGCTGTTTTCCCATCTGCATATCTGCAAGCCATCTTCAGAGTCTTTTAGCTCCACTTCTTGAGCAGACATGTGTGGTAGTTCACGTTTAATCACCACTGCCCAACCTGTGTAGTACCTGCCATACTGGCCATACCCCGATCCATCCACAAAGAGCACATGATCTAGATTACCTAATGGCTGATTTACCAAATCCCACTACCTCTTGTGACAACATCTGCAAACAGTCCGGAGCCTCTTCCTTTGAATCTGGAAGAAAAGTTTAAAGTGCGGTGCCCTAAATCTTCCCTCCCCCCTTGGTCCAGAGGCAACAGGCTGGCTGGGTCCAAAGTATTATACCTTTGGAGAGCAACATTGTCAGGCAACAAAATGGAACAATAATGGGCAACAAAACAATCATTTGGATTGTACGTTCATGAGGATAGATGTAATATCACCATCACTTTGTGGTCCAGAACTATCTCAGAGCTTTCATCAAGCATAGCTAGTACAACTACTACAGCTCTGATACAGAAAGAGGCACCTCTGGCCACGGGATCAAGTCTGACTGAATAATATGCTACGGGGCGTTATTGCTGGCCATGCAGTTGGGTGAGGACAGCTGAGTCATGGCCACTCACTTCATAACAATACAATCTAAATGTAATAATCTGATAGGCTCAGTGTGGGGGAGCACAAAATTGCCAGTTCTAGGCATAAAAAGCATCTACCACCTCATCTGTGAGGCGGTAGGGACTAAAGGACAAATCAATCACAGTGGAGTGAGTAGGGGTAATGGGAACCTGAGCCGACAAGGTGTGTGTGTGTGTGTGTTGGGCACGATGTGGGTGTTAGAAACTGTGGCTTCATTAACGGCATGTAGGTCATGTACCATCCAATGGTGAGTGGTTTGCTTTTCTCAGCTTCTGGGAGTACTGATACAAACATGGACCAGGGAATTTTATCACTAATGGCCAACAAATAAAGTTCTTGGTCGTGGAGGGCACCTGTAAGCTTCACAGTGCCGTCCTCCTGATGTGAGATACCAGCATGTACTTTTGCAAACAAATCTGCACCTAGGAGGCAACAAGGGGCGTTACCACTGACCAGCAAATGGGCAAGCACATCTTGGTTAGGGGCAAATCTAATATGGATGGTTTCTGTTGAAAAAAGTGAGCGTACTACTTTCCCATCCACTTCTACCCAAAGGCTGGTGTCCTTGGAGAGTAAATCAGGGGAGGCCATGTTTGCTGTGCACAACTGTCTTGGCTGCTCCAGTATCAATCAAAAACGGGACTACTTTTTTATCACCCAGAGTGAGGGATATCATTGGGCCAGATTGAATCTGCTAACAGAGCCGATACTGGATTTCCTGTTTCTTAATCTTGATCTAACTCCCCCCCCCCCTCACCTGTCTGTGTTCCCCTTATGACAAAAAAACATGGGTGTCTGTGGGGACAGTGATCCGGGCATGGTCAACATAGAATACAATCCTCTCGTGTAGTGTGGACGAGGAGTACCACACACAGCACAACACTCTCTCTTCTGGGATCTGGGTCCAACAGACTCTGCAGGCCCACCATAGGGTGGCAGACTTACTTTTTCCCTCACTTTAATGAGGCGTTTGACATCAGGGCTGAAGCAATGCCAAAGGAACACTACCTATGGTTGGCACCACTGAACCACCCAATGCCGCTTGATGTTACTCTGCATTTTGGCTTACAGAAGTATCCAACTTTTCCTATCGCAGAATTAATAGACTGGAAAAAAAAACAGGACTTCTCATCTTCCATGGGAGTGTCTGTAACTAGGGGATGGGCACAAGGGCTGTCGTTGTCTGTAACGTCCACCCCTATCCTCCTCCCTCCGCTCTGAGTCATCTAAGTCCACCCCCTTCAGTCGGACGCTGTGGTCCTCCCTCTTTCTGTCATTAGTGCCCCAGCATGAGAACAGAGCTCTGATGTGAAGCACAACACTTAACATGTAACACGTAACTTCAAACATTGAAACAAACAGATCGGACAATACAGACATGAACACACAAAGGGCCCATAAGAAACTTTTCATTGACTTCAATTTAAAAATAAAATAAATAAATAAATAAAAATGTACAGCTTGATCAATGCTGTTGGCACCAATAAAAACCCAAAAACTTCCAAGAAAAATAAAATAAAATCCTCAATGCGCATATTATTTAAAAGAAAACAAATATTGTACTCCATACGCATTCATATACATTTTCATGTACTAATTTTCACAAACGGCTCATAACCACGCCCTCATACATAAAAACTGAATTGCATTCACAACTCTGCTAAAAACCTCCATCAGTCTTCACACATATTCACCTCAATCACAACTCAAAGCCACACCCATTCACATTCCACTGAATCTTCCAACCCACATTGTTTCATCCCAAAACTTGCAGCACAGACAAACACAGCTTTCCTGGAAACAGATAGCCACACCACACCCAGAATTGCTGATGGTCTGTCGCTGTAAGAGAATATACATGTTATCATACAGTCATTTTGCTAAAAGCTGGATTCCCACAGTACACTGCTTGGGAAAGAAGAAAGAAGAAAGAAAATTATTGAACAATTCTTTGTCTTGTATAATATATTACACATCAGTCTGCATCATTCCCTCCCACCTTTTTCCTTCGTCTGCTCCTCTTATCTCAGGAATGTTTCTGTTAAGGTGAGGGAAGTGAGTCTCTGTAGCTCACACTGGATACAACACCTATCCATTAACTGACCATCTTTTACTGCTGTAATCTCTAGGATATTCCCTAGTTAAACACACACATTTTATTAGGGTAACAAAATTTAACCGGTTCGTTTCGGAACATTTAACACAAGCGCCGTTCTGATTGCAGACACTGGGGCACTTTCTTTCTTTCTTGTTAATGCCATCAATTAACATCCTGACACTGTTCTGTTTCTCACTCATTAGAACTCCCCCCTCAAAATCACGGGAGTTCTGATGCCCACAGTCTGTAAGCTCTAACTTCAGAGATTCTTACAGATCTTCATCCGTGTTGCCAGGGGCGACCTCTGTCCGAGTCTACACTTTCTCTAACATTCTTTTTCACATTTTAACTTTCAATTCTTCCCTCGCTACTAGCTAGGGGATGTATTTTCTCCTTCATAATGCTGGGACTGACCGATATCAAAACAACAGTATTTCAGACTGACACACACACAAAACAGAGGAGTGATCAGCACCTTTAGCCCTTTCTTCCGCAGACAAAGGATTCACCCTCCCCTCTGGTTGGCTCAAATCTGACTATCACGTCTGACTAGTCAGCCGGGACTCCCCGCACGTCTTCCCCAAAACCAGGGGTCAGGCGGGCTCCGTCGCATCTTCCTGGGGTCAGGTCAGGTAGAGAATATCACCGCAGTCTTCCCCTTGATCAAAAGGTCATGAGAGGTTCTACCATCTTCCTAGGGTCAGGTCAGGTAGTCTCCGCAGTCTTCCATCAGATCAAAAGGTCATACGGCTCTACGCATCTTCCTGGTCAGGTCAGCCGGAGTTCCTTGTCCCACACCTCGGCGCTACAGCGCCCCCTTCCCAACCAGGAGGTTACTGTTCCCTCCCTTTGTCTGTGGTTTTACCGTCTGTGCTCAATTCACTCCTCACATAAATCACAGACACACACAAAATATATACACACCAGAGTGATCTATGATTTCAGACTATTGGTTCAATAGACTCCAAGCTTTCAGCATTACAGCCGACTACTATACTTACATGGGTACCACCTCACAGCAGACTGAGCTATCTGAGCATGACGAAGTAACTAGCAGAAAGGCAGATGAGATAAAAAGTTTTCTCACCTTTCTTTGAGGTTGCAATCCTCTCTCCTCTGCCGTTCGTCAAGCTCAGGGGCCCATCTTGTCAGCTGTCTGATGCTACGTTCGCTCAGAGTCCCATCTGGGGTGCCATTTGTTAAAGCTACCCTAAATTAGGGCATTTTTGATACACTCTGGTGTTCCAGATCAATGTACCCCCCCAGGGGTTAATATCCACGTGTGGCTGAGAGACTGGACACTGACACAGAAGTTGGTCAAAGCAGTCTCTAACTTTATTACATGGACTAAGCGTATATGAATCTTCAGAAGAGGACAGTCCTCTCTGAGGCTAAAACATTGTTTCATTGGTCAAAAAGGAAAAAGTGATAAGAGAAACAGAGATAACACTTCAACATCTGCGCAGTGAGTACCACTTTGGAATGTGAACTAATGTAAACATCTGGTTACCATCGCCATTTTGTAATGGAGTTTATTCTAACAAGAATACTGCCTACGTCATATGTGACACTTCAAAGAGGTGCTTCTCTATAGTCAGTGAATAATATATACATATCATCAAGCCATATGATTGGCCTACGCATTCCACCTGTTCATGCATAAGGCAATGCCTGACACTCTATGGAACACCTGTAGAAAGATGAGAAATCAGACACTTCCCACAGCACAGCTCTTTGCCCCCCTCTCTCTCCTCTCCAGTCTTGAAACAAAGAGGGGGGTGGGTGGGCACATGGAAGTAGAAAAAGTTAACTCATTACAATCCTAGATATACAAAATATAGAATAAAATTCACACATCTTTAACACTGGTCAATTCATTTAGTGTCCGCCAAAGCACAGTTTTTGTTCTGGGTTGAAATACAATTCCCAACTTAGCAATTCCCTAAATCAGTGGTTTCTGCTGTATCAGGCCTACTTTAAATCTATACATTAAAGGGTATATTAGATTGAAGGTGCAGAAAGGGTCATTCTCAATAACTTCACACACACGCTACCATGCATTTCCAAGTCTAATTCTGTCCGTAAACGTATACCTGTCACCCAGCGCCTAAACAATAGGCCTCAAATTAATATTCAGCTAAATCTGTGTTTATTGCTGAGGCTGGTCAATTCATTTAGTGTCCGCCAAAGCACAGTTTTTGTTCTGGGTTGAAATACAATTCCCAACTTAGCAATTCCCTAAATCAGTGGTTTCTGCTGTATCAGGCCTACTTTAAATCTATCCATAAAAGTGTATATTAGATTGAATGTGCAGATAGGGTCATTCTCAATAACTTCACACACACGCTATCGTGCATTTCCAAGTCTAATTCTGTCCGTAAACGTATACCTGTCACCCAGCGCCTAAATAATAGGCCTCAAATTTATATTCAGCTAAATCTGTGGTTATTGCTGTAGCTGGTCAAGTTATTTAGTGTCCGTCAAAGCACAGTTTTTGTTCTGGGTTGAAATACAATTCCCAACTTAGCAATTTCCTAAATCAGTGGTTTCTGCTGCATCAGGCCTACTCTAAATCTATCCTTAAAAGGGTATATTAGATTGAAGGTGCAGATAGGGTCATTCTCAATAACTTCACACACACGCTACCGTGCATTTCCAAGTCTAATTCTGTCCATAAACGTATACCTGTCACCTAGCGCCTAAATAATAGGCTTCAGATTTATATTTAGCTAAATCTGTGGTTATTGCTTTAGCTGGTCAAGTTTCTTTAGTGTCTATCAAAGCACAGTTTTTGTTCTGGGTTAAAATACAATTCCCAACTTAGCAATTCCCTAAATCAGTGGTTTCTGCTGTATCAGGCCTACTTTAAATCTATCCATAAAAGGGTATATTAGATTGAAGGTGCAGATAGGGCCATTCTCAATAACTTCACACGCTACCGTGCATTTCCAAGTCTAATTTTGTCTGTAAACGTATACCTGTCACCCAGCGCCTAAATAATAGGCCTCAAATTTATAGTCAGCTAAATCTGTCGTTACTGCTGTGCCTGTATTAGTGTAATACGGTACCTAAATAGATAGCCAGATAGTGTTAGGTGTCTGTAAAAAAAGGCCTGAATTTGAATTCAATACATTGGGCCAAATAATATTTTTCTTATTGTGGTGAACGGTAACAATGAGGAAAACATCTAGTAAGGGACGCGGACGCGGACATGGTCGTGGTGGTGTTAGTGGACCCTCTGGTGCTGGGAGAGGACGTGGCCATTCTGCCACAGCCACACGTCCTAGTGTACCAACTACCTCAGGTCCCAGTAGCCGCCAGAATTTACAGCGATATTTGGTGGGGCCCAATGCCGTTCTAAGGATGGTAATGCCTGAGCAGGTACAGGCATTAGTCAATTGGGTGGCCGACAGTAGATCCAACACGTTCACATTATCTCCCACCCAGTCTTCTGAAGAAAGCGCACACATGGCGCCTGAAAACCAAGCCCATCAGTCTGTCATATCAACCCCATGCATATCAGGGAAACTGTCTGAGCCTCAAGTTATGCAGCAGTCTCTTATGCTGTTTAAAGACTCTGCTGGCAGGGTTTCCCAAGGGCTTCCACCTAGTCCTTCCCCAGCGGTGGAAGACATAGAATGCACTGACGCACAACCACTTATGTTTCCTGATGATGAGGACATGGGAATACCACCTCAGCACGTCTCTGATGATGACGAAACACAGGTGCCAACTGCTGCTTCTTTCTGCAGTGTGCAGACTGAACAGGAGGTCAGGGAGGAAGACTGGGTGGAAGACGATGCAGGGGACGATGAGGTCCTAGACCCCACATGGAATGAAGGTCGTGCCACTGACTTTCACAGTTCGGAGGAAGAGGCAGTGGTGAGACTGAGCCAACAGCATAGCAAAAGAGGGAGCAGTGGGCAAAAGCAGAACACCCGCCGCCAAGAGACTCCGCCTGCTACTGACCGCCGCCATCTGGGACGGAGCACCCCAAAGGCAGCTTCAAGGCGTTCCCTGGCATGGCACTTCTTCAAACAATGTGCTGACGACAAGACCCGAGTGGTTTGCACGCTGTGCCATCAGAGCCTGAAGCGAGGCATTAGCGTTCTGAACCTTGGCGCAACCTGCATGACCAGGCACCTGCATGCAAAGTATGAACTGCAGTGGAGTAAACACCTTAAAAACAAGGACGTCACTCAGGCTCCCCCTGCAACCTCTTCTGCTGCTACCGCCTCGGCCTCTTCCTCCGCCTCTGGAGGAACATTGGCACCTGCTGCCCAGCAAACAGGAGATGTACCACCAACACCACCACCTTCGTCACCAAGCATCTCAACCATGTCACACGCCAGCGTTCAGCTCTCCATCTCACAAAGATTTGAGAGAAAGCGTAAATTCCCACCTAGCCACCCTCGATCCCTGGCCCTGAATGCCAGCATTTCTAAACTACTGGCCTATGAAATGCTGTCATTTAGGCTGGTGGACACAGACAGCTTCAATCAGCTCATGTCGCTTGCTGTCCCACAGTATGTTGTTCCCAGCCGCCACTACTTCTCCAAGAGAGCCGTGCCTTCCCTGCACAACCAAGTATCCGATAAAATCAAGTGTGCACTGCGCAATGCCATCTGTGGCATGGTCCACCTAACCACAGATACGTGGACCAGTAAGCACGGCCAGGGACGCTATATCTCCCTAACTGCACACTGGGTAAATGTAGTGGCGGCTGGGCCCCAGGCGGAGAGCTGTTTGGCGCACGTCCTTCCGCCGCCAAGGATCGCAGGGCAACATTTTTTGCCTCCTGTTGCCTCCTCCTCCTACCCGGCTTCCTCCTCCTCTTCTTCCACCTGCTCATCCAGTCAGCCACACGCCTTCACCACCAACTTCAGCACAGCCCGGGGTAAACATCAGCAGGCCATTCTGAAACTCATATGTTTGGGGGACAGGCCCCACACCGCACAGGAGTTGTGGCAGGGTATAGAACAACAGACCGACGAGTGGTTGCTGCTGGTGAGCCTCAAGCCCGGCCTGGTGGTGTGCGATAATGGGCGAAATCTCGTTGCAGCTCTGGGACTAGCCAGTTTGACGCACATCCCTTGCCTGGCGCATGTGCTGAATTTGGTGGTGCAGAAGTTCATTCACAACTACCCCGACATGTCAGAGCTGCTGCATAAAGTGCGGGCCGTCTGTTCGCGCTTCTGGCATTCACATCCTGCCGCTGCTCGCCTGTCTGCGCTACAGTGTAACTTCGGCCTTCCCGCTCACCGCCTCATATGCGACGTGCCCACCAGACTGTGCGAGCAGTAGCAGGCCATAGTGGAGTTTCAGCTGCAGCACGCACGGGTCAGTCTCACTGCGGAACAGCGCGACTACACCACCAATGACTGGGCCTCCATGCGAGACCTGTGTGCCCTGTTGTGCTGTTTCGAGTACTCCACCAACATGGCCTGTGGCGATGACGCCGTTATCAGCGTTACAATACCACTTCTATGTCTCCTTGAGAAAACACATTGGCGATGATGGAAGAGGAGGAGGCCCAGGAGAAGGAGGAGGAGGAAGAGGGGTCATTTTTAGCACTTTCAGGCCAGTATCTTCGAAGTGACTCAGAGGGAGGTTTTTTGCAACAGCAGAGGCCAGGTACAAATGTGGCCAGCTAGGGCCCACTACTGGAGGACGAGGAGGATGAGGAGGAGGTGGAGGAGGATGAGGATGAAGCATGTTCACAGCGGGGTGGCACCCAACGCAGCTCGGGCCCATCACTGGTGCGTGGCTGGGGGGAAACGCAGGACGATGACCATACGCCTCCCATAGAGGACACCTTGTCCTTACCTCTCGGCAGCCTGTCACACATGAGCGACTACATGCTGCAGTGCCTGTGCAACGACAGCAGAGTTGCCCACATTTTAACGTGTACGGACTACTGGGTTGCCACCCTGCTGGATCCACGGTACAAAGACAATGTGCCCACCTTACTTCCTGCACTGGAGCGTGATAGGAAGATGCGCGAGTACAAGCGCACGTTGGTAGACGCGCTACTGAGAGCATTCCCAAATGTCACAGGGGAACAAGTGGAAGCCCAAGGTGAAGGCAGAGGAGGAGCAAGAGGTCGCCAACGCAGCTGTGTCACGGCCAGCTCCTCTGAGGGCAGGGTTAGCATGGCAGAGATGTGGAAAAGTTTTGTCAACACGCCACAGCTAACTGCACCACCACCTGATACGCAACGTGTTAGCAGGAGGCAACATTTCACTAACATGGTAGAACAGTATGTGTGCACACCCCTCCACGTACTGACTGATGATTCGGCCCCATTCAATTTCTGTGTCTCCAAATTGTCCACGTGGCCAGAGCTAGCCTTTTATGCCTTGGAGGTGCTGGCCTGCCCGGCGGCCAGCGTTTTGTCTGAACGTGTATTCAGCACAGCAGGGGGCGTCATTACAGACAAACGCATCCGCCTGTCTACAGCCAATGTGGACAAGCTGACGTTCATAAAAATGAACCAGGCATGGATCCCACAGGACCTGTCCATACCTTGTGCAGATTAGACATTTATAACTACCTCCCCATAACCATATATTATTGTACTCCAGGGCACTTCCTCATTCAATCCTATTTTTATTTTCATTTTACCATTATATTGCGGGGCAACCCAAAGTTGAATGAACCTCTCCTCTGGGCAACGGGGCCTAAAAATATCTGACATTGGACTGTTCCAGTGTTAGGTGACATGAAGCATGATTCTCTGCTATGACATGAAGACTGATTCTCTGCTGACATGAAGCCTGAATCTCTGTTATGGGACCTCTCTCCTTTCTCTGGGTGCCGGGGCCTAAATATATGACAATGGACTGTTCCAGTGGTGGGTGACGTGAAGCCTGATTCTCTGCTATGACATGAAGACTGATTCTCTGCTGACATGAAGCCTGAATCTCTGTTATGGGACCTCTCTCCTCTGCCTGGGTGCCAGGGCCTAAATATATGACAAAATGGACTGTTCCAGTGTTGGGTGACGTGAAGCATGATTCTCTGCTATGACATGAAGACTGATTCTCTGCTGACATGAAGCCTGAATCTCTGTTATGGGACCTCTCTCCTCTGCCTGGGTGCCGGGGCCTAAATATATGACAATGGACTGTTCCAGTGTTGGGTGACATGAAGCATGATTCTCTGCTATGACATGAAGACTGATTCTCTGCTGACATGAAGCCTGAATCTCTGTTATGGGACCTCTCTCCTCTGCCTGGGTGCCGGGGCCTAAATATATGACAATGGACTGTTCCAGTGTTGGGTGACGTGAAGCATGATTCTCTGCTATGACATGAAGACTGATTCTCTGCTGACATGAAGCCTGAATCTCTGTTATGGGACCTCTCTCCTCTGTCTGGGTGCCGGGGTCTAAATATATGACAATGGACTGTTCCAGTGGTGGGTGACGTGAAGCCTGATTCTCTGCTATGACATGAAGACTGATTCTCTGCTGACATGAAGCCTGAATCTTTGTTATGGGACCTCTCTCCTCTGCCTGGGTGCCGGGCCCTAAATATCTGACAATGGACTGTTCCAGTGTTGGGTGACGTGAAGCATGATTCTCTGCTATGACATGAAGACTGATTCTCTGCTGACATGAAGCCTGAATCTCTGTTATGGGACCTTTCTCCTCTGTCTGGGTGCCGGGGCCTAAATATATGACAATGGACTGTTCCAGTGTTGGGTGACGTGAAGCCTGATTCTCTGCTATGACATGAAGACTGATTCTCTGTTGACATAAAGCAAGATTCTCTGCTATGGGACATCTCTCCAATTGATATTGGTTAATTTTTATTTATTTTTATTTTTATTCATTTCCCTATCTACATTTGTTTGCATGGGATTTAACTACATTTTGTTGCCTTTTGCAGCCCTCTAGCCCTTTCCTGGGCTGTTTTACAGCCTCTTTAGTGCCGAAAAGTTCGGCCGAACTTCTCGAACCCGAACATCTAGGTGTTCGCTCAACTCTACTCACGATCTTTAGAGATTGGGAGGGTAACTTGGGATCCCGTCTGTTCTGTAAGGAAACGGCTACGAAACAGCCTCTTAAGGTGGAATAGTTGTCATCCGTCACCTCTTAAAAGGGGTATTCCTAAAGGACAATACCTTAGGGTACGTCGTAATTGTTCTAGCCTATCGGATTTACGGATGGCGTCCAGTGACCTACAGACTCGTTTTAGGGACCGAGGTTACCCACAAGAGGTATTAGCCAAAGCATACCAACATTCCTTGGCCACGGATCGTCACTCCTTGTTGACACCAAAAAGGAGGGCCTCGGATGGGGATGAATTGTGCATCATCGCCACATGCGATAATGCTCATGTAGAAGTGAGGAATGTCCTTACTCAGTTCTAGGGTATCTTAAGATCTGACCCTGATGTGGGTCACCTCATTGGTGATAGACCACTGATTTCCTACCATCGCAGCCTGAAGGACAGACTAGTCCATAATTTCCTGCAGACGTCCAGTAATCCCACGTCGCTAGGTGGTAACCTGAATAGCACGTTTCGGTGTGGGGGGTCTGTGGCATGTAAGGCCATACTACTTGGCAGTGAATTTTTGTGCACTGTCACGGGTGAAACCTTCACCATTAGATCATTTATCAACTGCCGTATAACAGGTTTGGTATACCTGGCCACATGTGTTTGTGGTAAACAATATGTGGGAAGAACAGGGCGTGAATTTTGCAGGAGGATCGGGGAACACCTGAACGATAGTCGTAAAGGTGCGGATACCCCGATTGCGAAACATGTAATTTCTAAACATAATCAGGACATTGAGGCGGTTAAGTTCCAAGGTGTGGAAGTAATCAGAAAGTTCCCAAGAGGTGGAGACTTGGATAGTAAATTGCTACAGAAAGAAACACAGTGAATTTTCAGGATGCATATGGTTAAACCAGAGGGACTTAATGACTACAACTCATTTACTTGCTTTATTTAGAGCTTCCTAAGTCCGTAGTTTGATCATGATTCCCACGGTCAGCATGGGTATATCTGGTTGATTTTATAATCATCTTATTGGGCAATCCACTGTTTTTATCAAGTTAACTTAGGTTTTGTTTTATGTATTTTCATCATCCATTCGGTATACTATGCAGGGGCTTGCTGGTCATGTATCAGTGTGAGCAGGTTAGCAGCCCTTGACAGCCTTCTCCTTACCTTGCTTGCATCAATTCCTGTGCATTTGACACATAGACCGCTGTTCTAGTCCCTATTAATTATAATATACAGTGGTTTGACATTCTGAGAGATCGCTATGCTGAGTGGGCCGTGTGAGGGGCAGGGCTTAACCGTGGCTTGGCCACGCCCAGACTCTTTGATTGGCTGGCCCAGGGGCTTGATCTCTCTGAGGGGAGGAACTTCCTCCTCTTAATCTTCACAAACATCCTTAATTTTAAGGTATATTTAATAAAGATTAGTTTTAATCATAGCATCTCTTCAATATTTAAAAGGGTTTCTATCACCAGAAATACTGTTATGTAGCTGACTGACATTAGAGATGCACCCATGTCAGCACTACATAACAGTATGTTTCTAATGTTAGTCCCTGCAGCCATTTTTGTTAGGTGCTATGTGGGCGTAAAATCAGCACCTAGAGGCTCCGTCCACTCATCCTGTATTCCACCCAGGTCCAGTGTTGTGCCCGCCCCACTCCTCTTGATTGATGCCACTATTCCCTGCATCATTGGTGAAATCCCGCGCCTGCGGCGTCTTCGGCGCAGTGAGTGAATGATGCGATCCTGGTGCCGGCTTCCTCACTGCGCCTGCGCCGACTACATCGCAGTGAGGAAGCCGGCATCAGGAGAGCAGCCTGGGCGGAATACAGGGTGAGTGGACGGAGCCTCTAGGTGCTGATTTTACACCCACATAGCACCTAGAGGCTCATTAGCATATAATAAAAATGCTTTTTTTAACAAAAACGGCTGCAGGGACTAACGTTAGAAACATACTGTTATGTAGTGCTGACATGGGAGCATCGCTAATTTTCAGTCAGCTACATAACAGTATTTCTGGTGATAGAAACCCGTTAAAGAGGACCTTTCATCAGTCCAAACATTGTAAACTAAGTATCATGACATATACAACGGCGCCCAGGGATCTCACTGCACTGACTATTATCACTGGGCACCGCTCCGTTCTCCCGTTATGTCCTCCGGTATGTTCGGGGACTTGGTTATAATAGGAGGAGTCTGCCCTTGTTCTGCTGGGCGTCTCCTTCTCCTAGGCTGTAGCGCTGGCCAATCGCATCGCAGAGCTCACAGCCTGGGAGAAAAAACCTAGGAGAAGGAGACGCCCAGCAGAACAAGGGCAGACTCTGCCTACTATAACCAAGTCCCCTAAGTCTCAGCCTACTATTACCAAGTCCCCGAACATTCCGGAGGACATAACGAGAGAACGGAGCGGTGCCCAGGGATAATAGTAAGTGCAGTGAGATCCCTGGGCGCCGCTGCATATGTCATGATACTTAGTTCACAATGTTTGGACCGATGAAAGGTCCTCTTTAACCGCCTCCGGACCGCCTAACGCAGGATCGCGTTCCGGAGGCGGTTCACTCAGGCACAGTCACGCATCTACGCGTCATCTCGTGAGACACGAGATTTCCTGTTAACGCGCGCACACAGGCTGCCTGTGTCCTCTGGTGGTCGATCCAAGCAAAAGGGACCACCAGAGGTGGTCCAAATGCGTAAAATTTTTTAGACATTTATATTCCAGACTTCTCACGCTTTAGGGCCCCTAAAATGCCAGGGCAGTATAAATACCCCACATGTGACCCTATTTCGGAAAGAAGACACCCCAAGGTATTCGCTGAGCGGCATATTGAGTCCATGAAAGATTGAACTTTTTGTCACAAGTTAGCGGAAAGGGAGACTTTGTGAGAAAAAACAAAAAAAAAATTTATTTCCGCTACCTTGCGCCCCAAAAAATATCTTCTATGAACTCACCATGCCCCTTATTGAATACCTTGGGGTGTCTTCTTTCCAAAATGGGGTGACATGTGGGGTATTTATACTGCCCTGGCATTTAAGTCTGGGATCCAAATGTCTAGAAATGCCCCCCTAAAAGGAATTTGGGCCCCTTTGCGCATCTAGGCTGCAAAAAAGTGTCACACATGTGGTATTGACGTACTCAGGAGAAGTTGGGTAATGTGTTTTAGGGTGTACTTTTACATATACCCATGCTGGGTGAGATAAATATCTCTCTATAATGACAACTTTGTATAAAAAAATGGGAAAAGTTGACTTTTAGAGAGATATTTCTCTCACCCAGCTTGGGTATATGTAAAAATACACCCCAAAACACATTGCCCTACTACTTTTTTGCAGCCTAGGTGGGCAAAGGGGCCCACATTCTAAAGAGCACCTATAGGGTTTTACAGGGCATTTTTAACACATTTGGATTTCAAACTAGTTCGCACGCATTAGGGCCCCTAGAATGCCAGGGCAGTATAAATACCCCACAATTTTGGAAATAAGACACCCCAAGGTATTCCGAAACGACGCCACATTTCAGAAACAACGCAGGTGTAGGTGGAGTACTGGTTTGGGCTGATATCATCAAAGATGAGCTTGTGGGGCCTTTTTGGGTTGAGGATGGAGTCAAGCTCAACTCCCAGTCCTACTACCAGTTTCTGGAAGACACCTTCTTCAAGCAGTGGTACAGGAAGAAGTCTGCAAGGTAAGAAAAACATGATTTTCATGCAGGACAATGCTCCATCACACGCGTCCAAGTACTCCACAACGTGGCTGGCAAGAAAGGGTATAAAAGAAGAAAATCTAATGACATGGCCTCCTTGTTCACCTGATCTGAACCCCATTGAGAACCTGTGGTCCATCATCAAATGTGAGATTTACAAGGAGGGAAAACAGTACACCTCTCTGAACAGTGTCTGGGAGGCTGTGGTTGCTGCTGCACGCAATGTTGATGGTGAACAGATCAAAACACTGACAGAATCCATGGATGGCAGGCTTTTGAGTGTCCTTGCAAAGAAAGGTGGCTATATTGGTCACTGATTTGTTTTTGTTTTGTTTTGTTTTTGAATGTCAGAAATGTATATTTGTGAATGTTGAGATGTTATATTGGTTTCACTGGTAAAAATAAATAATTGAAATGGGTATATATTTGTTTTTTATTAAGTTGCCTAATAATTATGTACAGTAATAGTCACCTGCACACACAGATATCCCCCTAAAATAGCTAAAACTAAAAACAAACTAAAAACTACTTCCAAAAATATTCAGCTTTGATATTAATGAGTTTTTTGGGTTCATTGAGAACATGGTTGTTGTTCAATAATAAAATTAATCCTCAAAAATACAACTTGCCTAATAATTCTGCACTCCCTGTATGTCTGCAGTTATTCACTGATGACTGAGTTATTAATAATGTTGGAGGGGCTCTTGTCTCCATGGGAACCCAGGTGGGTGGGGATGTCATGTGACTGCTCCTCTGAAGATACTTGCTGCAGTGCATGCTGGGATTTTTACTTTCACTTTACAACTGCTCCTCCCACACATGCTGTCTGAGGAAGCTCCTCCAGGGAAGTGTGCCATGGTGAACAGGTTAGAAAAATGACATATAGCCAGTAGATTTCACATTATATAAATACTTCATGGTTTTGGCTATTGTCTGGGGCTTTTGGGATTTTTTATACTTAGGGTCGCCAACCCCTTTAAAGGGGCGGGCACTGTGGAGGTCAATGTTAAAGGGGCGGCCACTGTGGAGGTCAATGTTAAACGGATGGCCACTTTGGAGGTCACTGTTAAAGGGGAAGGCACTGTGGATGTTACAGTTAACCCCTTAGGGACCGGGCTCATTTTCACCTTAAGGACCAGGATATTTTAAGCAAATCTGACCAGTGTCACTTTAAGTGGTGATAACTTTAAAACAATTTGACTTATCCAGGCCATTCTGAGATTGTTTTTTACCAGTGTTCACATATTGTAATTCATGACACTGGTAAAATGGAGTAAGAAAAAACATTTTTATTTATAAAAAAAATACTAAATTTACCAAAAATTTATTAGAATTTGCAAACTTTCAAAGTTTCAATTTCTTTACTTCTATAATACATAGTAATACCTCCAAAAATAGTTATTATTTTACATTCCCCATATGTCTACTTTATGTTTGGATCATTTTGGGAATGGCATTTTTTGGGGGGGATGTTACAAGGCTTAGAAGTTTAGAAGCAAATCTTGAAATTTTTCAGAAATTTTCAAAAACCCACTTTTTAAGGATCAGTTCAGGTCTGAAGTCACTTTGTGAGGCTTACATAATAGAAACCACCCAAATTCTATAAACTGCACCCCTCAAGGTATTCAAAACTGGGTTTACAAACATTGTTAACCCTTTAGGTGTTCCACAAGAGTTATTGGCAAATGGAGATGAAATTTAAGAATTGTAATTTTTTGGATAATTTTCCATTTTAATCCATTTTTTTTCAGTAACAAAGCAAGGTTTAACAGCCAAAAAAAACTCAATATTTATTGCCCCGATTTTGTAGTTTGCAGAAGCACCACATATGTGGCTGTAAACTACTGTACGGGCACACGGTAGGGCATAGAGGGAAAGGTGCGCCGTGTGGTTTTTGGAAGGTAGATTTTGCTGGACTGGTTTATTTACACCATGTCCCACTTGAAGCCCCCTTGATGCACCCCTAGAGTAGAAACTCCATAAAAGTGACCCCATTTTGGAAACTACGGGATAAGGTGGCAGTTTTGTTGGGACTATTTTTAGGGTACATGTGATTTTTGGTTGCTCTATATTACATTTTTGTGAGGCAAGGTTACCAAAAATAGAAATTCTGAAATTTCCTCTCCATTTACCATAAACTGTTGAGGAACACCTAAAGGGTTAATAAAGTTGTAAAATCAGTTTTGAATACCTTTCTTAGATGGGGTCACTATTATGGAGTTTCTACTCCTGGGGTGCATCAGGGGTTCTTCAAATGGGACATGGTGCCCAAAAAAAAGGCCATCAAAATCTGCCTTTCAGAAACTATACGGCGTTCCTTTCCTTCTGCACCCTACCATTTGGTTATACAGCAGTTTACGAACCACATATGGTGTTTCTGTAAACTGCAGAATCAGGGTAATAACTATTAAGTTTTGTTTGGCTGTTAACCCTTGCTTTGTTACTGGAAAAAACGGTTTAAAATGGAACATTTGCTAAAAAAATAGCTATTTTGGCAGTTGTTTATTAGATTTTTTTGACCGTGTTCATCTGAGAGGTTAGGTCATAGGGTATTTTTATAGAGCAGATTCTTACGGCTACGGCGATACCTAATGTGGCTACTTTTTTAAATTTATTTAGGTTTTACACTATATTATCCTTTTATAAGCAAAAAAAAAAACATCTCCATTGTCTAAGAGTCCGTTTTTTTTTGTTTATAGCCGATTATCTTAGGTAGGGGCTCATTTTTTGTGGGATGAGAGGATAGTTTTATTGGCACTATTTTGAGGGGCATATGAGTTTTTGATCGCTTGCTATTATACTATTTGTGATGTAAGGTGACAAAAAAGACCTTTTCTTGCACCATTTTTTTTTTTTACCGTGTTCATCTGAGGGGTTAGGTCATGGGGTATTTTTATAGAGCAGATTCTGGGAACCATGTCTGAGAGTGGACGTCCCCTTCTCCCATCCCCTTGTGTTGAGTCCCTCACTGTGTATTTTTTTGGTGGGGGGGCTTTGAGGGGTGGGAGTGTCATGGCCACGGTTATGGCCGTGACTCCTTGGGAGCCGCATACAGTTGCCCGCGGTTTGGGTAGTTGTTTCAACCGCAGCTTGAGGCTTGATGTTGTTTGCTTCAAGTGCGGTTGCCGCGGACAACAGCTATGTGTGCGGTTCCCTTGGAGTTGTGTGCGTGTGTGTAGGCACTTTTGTATGTCTGGTGTGCACTGTGTTTTATGTTTGGTGCACACGGACATCTTCCTTTCACTGTGGCTGCCCGTGGCAACGTTTGTCATGTTGTACATGTGGTGGCAGTGTCCTGGCCTTCGGGCTGTCTCCCAGGACGGCTGCCACCCATGTCGTTGCCTGCGGCAACAGCCACAGTGTGATCTTAGTTTGGTCACTTCCCCTTTATGTGTGTTTCCCTTCTGTGGTGCTGGAAGGGTTAACTCCCTTCCCAGTGTGTGTGTGATGTCACTGGGTGTGTCCGACTGTGGGGTGTGGCTTCTTGGCCTATATAGCCTTGGTGTTTGGCATGGCTCAGTAGGTTGCTTCAGTCATGCTTGGCTGGAGCAGCCTCCTGTGCATATTACCTGCCACTGAGAGCCACCCCTGTGGTCATAAAGATATTGTCCTTATGTTTATGTCTTTATGTGTGTGATGTTGTATGTGATGTTCTGTTGGGACCTTCCTATGTGTTTTGGTGCAGCTTACGGTTCTGGATTCCTGTTTGCTCAGGGATCCAGTCAGCAAGGCTGTGGCAGGTTGGCGGAACTTCTCGTTCGCCTGCCATTTCCGTAAAGCTGTTTATGTTCCCCTTTTCCCAGCAGCGTGGCCATGGAGGCTCCTGCTCCTCCGTGCCTAGGAGGAGTAGGTCGTCTTACCCAGCTCCTAGCTCAGGGATCTGCGGAGGGTAAGTCAGGGCTCCGAGGTTCCTGCGCATGGGTCCTCCTTAAAGGTTGGCCCATGCAGGTAGGAGTTAGGGTCAGGTTAGGGATGTTTGAGGAGGTGACCTGCTCCCTATCCTGTTCTCCTGGCCGACCAGCCATAACAACATCTGGCATCACACGGCTGAGGGTTTCCCCCATCCTCAGCCGTGACAACTACACTACACCCCCCCTGTCACTTATTAACCCCTTATTAACCCCTGATCACCCCCCTGTCATTGATCACCTCCCTGTAAGGCTCCATTCAGACGTCCATATGTGTTTTGCGGATCCGCACGGACACCGGCAATGTGCTTTCCGCATTTTGCGGATTCCGCACATTGCCAGAACTATGTAGAAAATGCCTTTTCTTGTCCGCAATTGCGGACAAGAATAGGACATGTTCTATAGGCTCTACAAAAAACGCAGTGTTCGCCCGATCAGGCCTGATCTTGTGCGCACACTTTTGTTCAGTCCGCCCCACCGCAGTGACAGAATTTTTTTTTTCCTGATCACTGCAAAAACACCATAAAATCGCTGTGTCGCTATAAAAAGATCACTTTCTTACAAAGTCTCATATTCCACTAACTTGTGACAAAAAATCAAATCAAACATGAACGGAATCCAAATGCGGATTTTTTTTTATAAACTTAGATTCCAGACTTCGTCTCACGCTTTAGGGCCCCTAAAATGCCAGGGCAGTATAAATACCCCACAACTGACCCCATTTTGGAAAGAATAAACCCCAAGGTATTCCGTGGGGTGCATGGGGAGTTCATGTAAAAAAGATTTGCGGGATGAGAGGATGGTTTTATTGGCACTATTTTGAGGGGCATGTGACCTTTTGATCGCTTGCTATTACACTATTTGTGATGTAAGGTGACAAAAAAAAATACCTGTGGCAAACATCGCCACTTATAGAATGTCTTTGTATATATCTGCTCTTACTGTATTGTTTACTAGGTTAAATGCATGGCTTTTCTGTGCCTCTTCCCCCCCCCCCTTTTCCTGTCCCATTGTTTCTCCAGCAGGGTGTTGTCTCAGGGACACTGGGAGATCAGATAAACTAGCTGCTCTGTCCCTCCTCAATCTCCCATCAGCCCTTGTTATTGTCTAGTCCCACCGTTCCTTGTACCATAGTAATCCAAGTGCTCTACTGTATGTAAATGAGGCTGTTGGGGGGTTTAAAGTAGGTGTGCTATGCCAAAATAATGTAGTTGATTCCCAGAACTGTGTTTCGTCCAGTTACTGGGGGGATTTGGGAATATTGCCTATTTTCAGCGCTCGGTGTGGATTACCTTACTGTATCAGCGGAGATATTGGGATTTAATATTGTGGCTCCGCTACAATTGGTTGCAAGCGGCGGGATCCAACCTTACAGCCGAAAAGCGCAGTTCGTGCAATTGGAACTGCCGAATAGAAAAGTGAATGGCAATTCGTAGGCAGCAAAGAAACGAACATATAGGCGAATGGAGACAGATTACAACGTATTGAAACGGCAAACGTTAAAGAAACTGTTGGAAGCCAGGAATAAGATAGCCAGCAATCTAAAGCAGTACTTATTGACGAACTGATGGAGGGAGACAGAGCTCGCAGTGCTACACCCACAACAAGCATGGAGGAGACCCTATTCCAAAGAGAAGTGAGTACCAGGCTGGAATTTTTACCCAGTCCAGTACCTTTGGAATTAATGACCGCAATTTTTGCAGATGTGCAGGAGTATGTGATGGCACACAGACGGCAGGAATTCTCACCCAGAGCAGAATCTACAGAGTTTTCCACTACCAGCCAGGTAAAACCCAAAATACCCCACCATGCTTTTAAAACCTTTTGCGAAGATAAAGATGAGATCAATGGGTATTTACAGGATTTTGAAAGGCTGTGTGACCTGCATGATTTGGAGCAGGCCGTGTGGGTACCCTTGCTGGCAGGCAAATTATCCGGTCGTGCTGCCAAAGCATACCGGACCGTGCCCAGAGAGTACAGTAAAGATTATGCCCGGGTAAAGCAAGCGCTACTGGAGAGATATGCTATTACCCCGGAAGCATACGGGCGCAAGTTCAGAGGATTGTGCAAAGCAGACAAGGACTCCCACGCCGAATGGGCACACAAGCACTGGAGAGAACCGCTGATAACACGAGAATCCTTCCCAGGGGTGGATACAAGCCAGCCAAGCTACAACAATGGAGGAGTTACGCCAGCTGTTATTATTAGAGCAGTTCTTCAATGGCCTAACACCGGAGGCACAAGAATGGGTAAGGGACAGAAAACCCCTCCCCCTCACAGAGGCGGCACAATTGGCAGACCAGCACTACGACGCTAGGAGACATCATACGAACTTTAACCGAGTGTCACGGATGGTGTTGCAGAAAACAAGAAATAACAAATAAAGATCCGACTGACTTGACCACTAAGGAACAAAAGGGTGAGCCCTATTAAAGCCCTATAGCTCTCCCTGACTGCTCAGCCCATGCAAAGATCTCTGTGATAGAAAGTTGCATGTCCACGTACCTAGACTGAGTGACACCTGAAAACCCTATAATAGTGAGGGGACACGACCACCGGCTCCCTGCACTTAATACGGAGGGAGTCACGGTCACTTAGAATCAAGCCAACAGGAAAACACAAATAAAAGGAATAGACTTAACTGAGAAACCAGGAGTAGCAAACTTCTAACAGTGAGCACAATCCAGGAAGTAGTATAAACCGCAAAGTGAGGCAGTATGGGAGGGAATATAAAGGGATGAAATCACTGCTAATAGATGACAGCTGGAAGAGGGAGAAGAGATGTCAAAGCGAAACCAAAACAAAAAAACATCATGCAGGAGGTACTGAAGAACGTCTGTCAGAACTTCTCAGAGATCTGGTGGTGACAGTACCATTCCCTCTACGAGTGGACTCCGGACACTCAAGCCCACCTTCTCAGGATAGGACCTATAGAAAGCCCAAATAAGACGAGTAGCCTTAATGTCCGCCACTGGGACCCACATACTCTCCTCAGGACCATAATCTCCCAATGAACAAGGCACTGGAGAGAACCGCTGATAACACGAGAATCCACAATCCTAGAGACCTGAAACTCAAGATTACCATCTACCACAATCGGAGGAGGAGGCAAAGAGGAGGGTATAGTGGGTTGGACATAAGGTTTTAATAGGGACTTGTGAAAAACATTATGGATCTTCCAAGTCTGAGGAAGATCAAGATGGAAGGTAACGGGATTGATGACAGACAAGATTTTGTAAGGCCCAATAAACTTAGGACCCAACTTCCAGGAGGGACCCTTCAACTTGATATTCTTAGTAGACAACCACACCAGATCAGCAACATTCAGGTCCGGACCAGACACACGTCTCTTATCCGCCACACGCTTATATCTCTCACTCATGCTCTTTAGATTATCCTGAATCTTTTGCCAAATAGATGACAAAGACGAGGATAATCTCTCCTCATCAGGTAAACCAGAAGACCCCTCTCCAGAGAATGTCCCAAACTGCGGATGAAACCCATATGCACCAAAAAATGGCGACTTATCACAGGACTCCTGACGATGGTTATTTAAAGCAAACTCAGCAAGGGACAAAAAAGAACACCAATCCTCCTGATTCTCCGCCACAAAACAGATATGTCTCCAAATTCTGATTGATGCGCTCTGTTTGGCCATTCAACTGCGGTGGAAAGCAGAAGAGAATATGACAACCGAACCCCCAAGCGAGAACAGAAAGCCTTCTAGAATCTGGAAACAGACTGCGTGCCCCTATCAGAGACTATGTCTGAAGGAATGCCATGCAATTTGACAATGTGATCAACAAATGCCTGTGCCAGCGTTTTAGCATTGGGCAACCCAGGAAAAAGGAATAAAATGTGCCATTTTGCTAAAACGGTCCACCACCACCAGAATCACAGTCTTCCCCGAAGAACGAGGCAGGTCCGTAATGAAGTCCATGTAGAGATGTGTCCAAGGACGGGAAGGAATGGGTAACGGGAGGAGAGGACCTGATGGCCGTGAATGAGGGACTTTGGCACGAGCGCAGGTCTCGCAGGCTGCCACAAAACCATCAACCGACTTACGAAGAGCCGGCCACCAGAATCTCCGAGCAATGAGATCCACTATGGCTCTACCCCCCGGGTGCCCAGCAAGGACAGTATTGTGGTGCTCCTTAAAAACCTTATGTCGTAAAGCGAGATGCACAAAGATCAGGAGCCTCTGCCTGGGCTGCCTGAACCTCTGCCTCCAATTAAGGATAAAGAGCAGAGACAAGTACCCCTTCAGCCAAAATGGGACCCGGGTCTTCAAAGTTCCCCCCTCCCGGAAAACAATGTGACAGGGCATCCGCCTTCACATTCTTAACCCCAGGGCGGAACGTGACAACAAAATTAAACCTTGAAAAGAACAAAGACCATCTGGCCTGTCTCGGGTTCAAACGCTTGGCTGACTCCAAGTAGGCCAGATTCTTATGGTCGGTAAACACGGTAATAGGGTGTCTGGCTCCCTCTAGCGAATGGCGCCATTCCTCAAAAGCTAACTTGATGGCCAACAACTCCCTATCTCCCACATCGTAATTTCTCTCTGCGGAGGAGAGTTTCTTTGAAAAAAAGGCACACGGTCGCCATTTGGTAGGAGAGGGACCCTGAGACAAGACCGCACCCACACCCACCTCAGAGACATCCACCTAAACAATGAAAGGCAAAGAGACATCAGGTTGTATCAAGATGGGAGCAGAAGCAAAACTCTCTTTGATACTAGAAAAGGCCTTACGCGCATCTACCGACCAGGAGGAAACATCTACCCCCTTTTTAGTCATATCAGTGAGTGGCTTAACAACAGGAATAATAAAAAAATGAACTTCCTGTAATAATTAGCAAAACCCCCAAAACGCATCAGCGCCTTCTGATTCTCAGGAAGCTCCCAATCAAGCACAGCACGGAACTTTTCGGGGTCCATGCGTAAACCAGAAGCGGAGAGAAGAAAACCCAGAAATTAAATTTCTGGAACTGCAAACACACAGTTTTCCAGTTTAGCGTACAATTTATTCTCCCGCAGAATGAGCAAAACCTGACGTAGGTGGTCCCTATGAGTCTTGAAATCAGGAAAAAAAATAAAAATGTCATCTAGGTACACTAGTACAAATTTCCCCATTAAATGATAAAAAATACTGTTCACAAAATGTTGGAAGACGGCTGGAGCATTCATCAAACCAAAAGGCATAACCAAATTCTCAAAATGGCCCTCAGGGGTATTGAAGGCCGTCTTCCATTCGTCCCCTTCTCTGACCCTGACCAGGTTGTATGCCCCTCTCAAATCCAACTTGGAAAAAACTTTAGCCCCAACAATCTGGTTAAAGAGATCCGGGATCAGAGGAAGCGGATAAGGGTCACGAATTGTGATACTGTTCAGCTCCCTGAAATCCAGACATGGGCTTAAAGAACCATCTTTTTTCTTAACAAAAAAAAAAAAACTGCGGCAACAGGTGACTTCGAGGGTCGTATGTGTCCCTTTCTCAGGCTCTCAGAGATATAAGTACGCATAGCGACCCTTTCAGGGTGGGAGAGATTGTTTAAACGAGATTTAGGCAGCTTGGCGCCTGGCATGAGATTAGTAGGGCAATCATACTCCCGGTGAGGGGGCAACTCCTGAACACCACTCTCAGAAAACACATCCGAAAATTCAGAGAGAAAAGATGGTACAGTCTTAGTAGAAACCTCTGAAAGAGACATTGAGAGGCATTTCTCTGCAGAAGTCACTCCATTTATTTGCCTCGCTTGCCAATCAATGGTGGGGTTATGTTTAGTGAGCCAGGGTAGCCCCAACACCAGAGGAGTAGGTAATCCGCTTAGGACGAAACATGACACATCCTCAACATGAGCATCACCCACAGTCAAACGGATATTGTTAACTATGCCCTTTAACGATTTTTTAGAAAGTGGAGCGGAATCAATAGCAAAAACAGGTATGTCCTTTCCCAAAGTGCATACCTGGAAACCATGTGTTATAGCAAATTCATTATCAATGAGATTGACAGCTGCTCCACTATCTAAAAAAATCTCACAAACAATATTCTTGCTCTCTAGCGCCACCCAGGTAGCGCCACCCAGGTAGGAAAAAACGGGAACTACAAGCAAACGGAAAACCTTCAATTTCTGCATCAACCTTGCCAATAGTAACAGATGAAATGTTTTTAGAGGACTTTTTTCTTTTTGTTTCTTTATTACCCTCAAAAAACTCCCTGAATCTCCTAGAGGGACAAACATTTGCCAAATGATTTATACCTCCACAACAGAAACAAACCCTCCTCTGAGAGCTGAATCCTCTAATATTAGAGGCAAGCAAACCCAGCTGCATAGGCTCCTGCAGAGGATTGAGAGAGACTGAGGCTCCTGCACACTGAATGAGACCACCCCACTGTCCTTGGACTGAGTATGACAGGAAGGAGTGAACTCCTTACTTAGAAACCAGCAGTAGCAAACTTCTAGCAGTGAGCACAATCCAGGAAGTAGTATAAACTGCAAAGTGAGGCAGTATGGGAGGGGATATTAAGGGATGAAATCACAGATAATAGATGACAGCTGGAAGAGGGAGAAGAGATGTCAAAGCGAAACCAAAACAAAAAAACATCATGCAGGAGGTATTGAAGAACATCTGTCAGAACATCTCAGAGATCTGGCAGTGACACGAGGGTATGCCAGACCCAGCACCCATCCTGGTCCAGTCACTACTACCACACCTACAACAACCCCATTGAGACCAACACCTGTGGGACACAACTCCCAGTCTCGATATAATGGCAGGGCCAACATCCAGTGCCATTCCTGCAAGCAATGGGGCCACATGGCAAGAGAGTGCACCCAGAACCGGAGCCGGCAAGCCTGGAATCAAGCCCGCCACAAAATCTGGTACCCCGGGCAGCCGCTTACCACTACCAAGCTGAACCAGCAACCCAAGAAGTGTGTTCAACCTTACCGACGAGCCATTGGGAACCATACATGATGTGATGGCCGTACACGCTACAGATAACCGACAGCCACATCGCCAGACAGTAACCCTGGAGGGGAGAGAAGTACAAGGGCTCCGTGACTCGGGGTCCACTTTGACTCTTGTAGCCCCACATCTGGTTCCAGGTTCAGCACATACAGGCGGATCCGTAGCCATCCGGGTAGCAGGGGGAGCAATGTACCGATTGCCCACCGCCAAAGTACATTTGAATTGGGGTGTGGGGGAAGGTATAGTGGAGGTGGGTTTGATGTATAAACTTCCGGCAGATGTGGTTTTGAGAAATGATCTGGGCAAAATGACTTCTGCTTTTATGCCCCAAGCCCCTCTCACCGAGGCACCACTCGGCACCAGGCTCGCACCATGGCCCTTTCCACGCACTCTGAGACTCCGGTAAGAGACAATGTACCTACCCCTTTTGACCTGTGTTCCCTGGGATACCCCGACTGAGTTTGGGGCAGAGGTTAAAGTAGACCCGACATTGCAGGTGTATAGAGATAGAGTGACCTCAGATCAGGCAGGATTAGAGGGGGAGCAGTATGCCTGAGAAAAAGGGTTACTGTACCGTATTGCTGAAAGAGTGGTAGGGGGTCTGTGAACGTCACGACTAGACAGCTGGTAGTACCCCAGAAATACCGACAGGAACTCCTTAGAATTGCGCACGATATTCCGTTATCTGGCCACCTAGGGATGACTCAAACTAGGTACCGATTAACCCATGCATTCTTCTGGCCAGGTATCTCTAAAGATGTGCGTCAGTACTGTCAGACCTGTGACATCTGTCAAAGGGTAGGGAAGAGGGGTGACCGATACAAAGCCAAACTATGCCCCCTTCCCTTTATTGAAGAACCGTTCAGCAGAGTGGGGGTTGATATAGTATGACCTGTGTCAAAACCCAGCCCCTCCGGCAAGAAATACATTTTGACCGTTGTAGATTACGCCACCAGGTACCCCGAGGCAGTGGCCCTCACTAATATTCACGCTGAAACTGTGGCCGAAGCCCTGATGAAAGTATTTTCCCGTATGGGGTTCCCTCAGGAGATAATCTCCGATAGAGGGACACAGTTTACAGCCGAAGTGTCCCACCAGCTGTGGAAGATATGTGGCATTAAGCCGATTGTAAACTCCGCTTATCACCCACAGTCCAATGGGTTATGTGAAAGATTTAATGGAACGTTGAAAGAGATGCTCCGTACATTTGGAGAGTCCCATAAGGACTGGGAAAGGTTCTTACCCCACTTGCTTTTTGCGTACCGAGAGGTTCCCCAAGAGTCTACCGGGTTTTCTCCCTTTGAACTGTTGTTTGGGAGAAGGGTGAGGGGGCCCCTAGATTTTATTAGAGAGCATTGGGAGGGGGAGAGCAGTGCAGATGGAGTCCCTATTGTGCCATATGTACTGGAGTTCCGGGACCGCTTGGAGGCATTAACCCAGACCGTACGGGTGAACCTCCGGGCAGCCCAGCAGCGCCAGCGCCAATGGTACGATAGGGGAACCAGGGACCGTAGCTTTCAAGTAGGACAGAAAGTCTTGATTTTAAAACCTGTCCACACTGACAAGCTACAGGCTACCTGGCTGGGCCCATACCAAGTGGTGGAACAGAGTTGTGACACCACTTATGTGATCGACCCCTGCTCGGGGTTAGGGAAGCGACGCATGCTTCATGTGAATCTGCTCAAACCCTACCACGAGAAAACAGAGGACGTAGTAGCTATCTGTGCCCTGGCCTCGGAAGATTATGAAAATCTTCCACTGCCTGATTTATTAGAGAAGGAGGATCAGGCAGAGAATCCTACAGGGGTACAGCTGGGGGACCGGTTAAGTTCCCAGGAGCGGGCCCAGGTACAGGAATTGATTGCGGCTAAGGGGGCCACATTCTCCAATTTACCAAGGTGCACTCTGTTAGCTACATGGGTAGAAACTCCAGGGCAGCTACCTATGAGGCAGACTCCATATCGTATCACTGAAGCAGTCAAGGAACATATGAGGAAGGAGATTGAGGAGATGGTGCAGCTAGGGGTTATTGAGCATTCCGATAGCCCCTGGGCATCGCCGGTAGTGCTAGTACCCAAGAAGGATGGCACGACACGCTTCTGTGTCGACTACCAGAGGCTAAATGACAAAACAATGTCTGATGCCTATCCGATGCCCCGGATAGAGGAGCTGCTAGATAAGATGGCCAGGGGCCAGTATCTCACTACTATTGATTTGTGTAAGGGATACTGGCAGATTCCACTAGCCGAGGATGCCATCCCAAAGTCGGCGTTTGTCACTCCGTTTGGCCTGTACCAGTTTTGAGTCATGCTATTCGGGATGAAAAACGCTCCGGCTGCCTTTCAAAGGATGGTAGATCGGCTACTGGATGGGTTCCAGGAGTATGCCTGCGCATACCTGCACAATATCGCCATATATAGCCAGACGTGGTCAGAACATCTGTGACATATTAGTGCTGTTATTGACCGTATTGGAGAGGCAGGGTTGATGCTGAAGCCCAGCAAGTGTCACATAGGGATGGCAGAGGTGCAGTATCTTGGTCACTGGGTAGGAAGCAACAGAAGCCTGAACCAGCCAAGATAGAGGCTGTAGCTAAGTGGCCTACCCCCCGGACAAAGACTCGTGTTGGCATTCCTAGGTACCTCTGGGTACTACCGCAAATTCGTGCCCAACTACAGTGCCCTGGCTAAACCCCTTACTGACTTGACCCGTAAAAACCTTCCTCGACAGATCACCTGGGCCCCAGAGTGTGAGCAGGCATTTTAACAGCTCAAGACTGCTTTAACCAATGCACCGGTACTGACTGCACCTGATTCAACTAAATGATTTCTTTTCCACACAGACGCTTCAATGTTTGGATTGGGGGCAGTACTGAGCCAAGTTGGAACCGATGGCAGAGAACATCCCATAGCTTACTTAAGCAGAAAGTTATTAACAAAGGAAGTAAGCTACGCCGCCATTGAGAAAGAATGCCTGGCCGTGGTGTGGGCCCTCAAAAAGCTGCAGCCCTATTTGTACGGACAACCATTCTCATTGCTCACAGATCACAACCCGTTGGTATGGCTGAACAGGGTGTCTGGAGTTTGGCGCTGCAGCCGTTTGACTTTACCATTCACTACCGCACAGGGAAACAAAATGGTAACACCGACGGGTTATCCAGACAAACTGAACTTGAAAAGTGATCTGGGAGCGCTCCTCCGGACATCCCCAAGCCGATCCGTTGGGATCAGACTGTGTATGGCGGCTTGGATCTGGGGGAGCATTGTGGCAAACATCGCCACTTATAGAATGTCTTTGTATATATCTGCCCTTACTGTAATGTTTACTAGGTTAAATGTATGGCTTTTCTGTGCCTCTCCCCCCTCCTTTTCCTGTCCCATTGTTTCTCCAGCAGGGTGTTGTCTCAGGGACACTGGGACACCAGTTAAAACTAGCTGCTCTGTCCCTCCTCAATCTCCCATCAGCCCTTGTTATTGTCTGGTCCCACCCTTCCTTGTACCATAGTTTTCCATGTGCCCTATTGTATGTAAATGAGGCTGTTGGGGGGGGGTTTAAAGTATGCCAAAATAAAGTTACTTGATTCCCCGAACTGTGTTTCGGTTACTGGGGAGATTTGGGAATATTGCCTATTTTCCGCGCTCGGTGTGTATTGTCTTACTGTCTTACTGTATCAGTGGAGATATTGGGATTTAATATTGCGGCTCTTCTACAGTTATCCTTTAACCCCTTCAAGACACAGCCTTATTTCACCTTTAGGACCAGGTCATTTTTTGCAAATCTGACCAGTGTCACTATAAGTGCTGATAACTTTAAAACGCTTTGACTTATCCAGGCCGTTCTGAGATTGTTTTTTCGTCACATATTGTACTTCATGACACTGGAAAAATTAAGTCCCAAAATTATTATTTTTTTGCATAAATAAATACCAAATTTACCCCAAATTTGGAAAAATTTGCAAATTTTAAAGTTTCAGTTTCTCTACTTCTGTAATACATAGTAATACCCCCAAAAATTGTGATGACTTTACATTCCCCATATGTGTACTTCATGTTTGAATTATTTTGGGAATGATATTTTATTTTTTGGGGATGTTACAAGGCTTAGAAGTTTAGAAGCAAATCTTGAAATTTTTCAGAAATCCAATTTTTAGGGACCACTACAGGTCTGAAGTCACTTTGCGAGGCTTACATAATAGAAACCACCCAAAAATGACCCTATTCTATAAACTACACCCCTCAAGGTATTCAAAACTGATTTTACAAACTTCGTTAACCCTTTAGGTGTTGCACAAGAGTTATTGGCAAATGGGGATGAAATTTGAGAATTTCATTTTTTTGCCTAATTTTACATTTTAACCAATTTTTTCCACTAACAAAGCAAGGGTTAACCGCCAAACAAGACTGTATCTTTATTGCCCTGACTCTGCCGTTTACAGAAACACCCCATATGTGGCCGTAAACTACTGTACGGCCACACAGCGGGGCGTAGAGTGAAAGGTGCGCCGTATGGTTTTTGGAAGGCAGGTTTTGCTGGACTGGTTTATTTACACCATGTGCCATTTGAAGCCCCCTGATGCACCCCTAGAGTAGAAACTCCCTAAAAGTGACCCCATCTAAGAAAGTACACCCCTCAAGGTATTCAAAACTGATTTTACTAACGTCGTTAACCCTTTAGGTGTTGCACAAGAGTTATTGGCAAATGGGGATGAAATTTGAGAATTTCATTTTTTTGCCTAATTTTCCATTTTAACCAATTTTTTCCAGTTACAAAGCAAGGGTTAACAGCCAAACAAGACTGTATCTTTATTGCCCTGACTCTGCCGTTTACAGAAACACCCCATATGTGGCCATAAACTACTGTACGGCCACACAGCGGGGCGTAGAGTGAAAGGTTCGCCGTATGGTTTTTGGAAGGCAGGTTTTGCTGGACTGGTTTATTTACACCATGTGCCATTTGAAGCCCCCTGATGCACCCCTAGAGTAGAAACTCCCTAAAAGTGACCCCATCTAAGAAAGTACACCCCTGAAGGTATTCAAAACTGATTTTACTAACGTCGTTAACCCTTTAGGTGTTGCACAAGAGTTATTGGCAAATGGGGATGAAATTTGAGAATTTCATTTTTTTGCCTAATTTTCCATTTTAACCCATTTTTTCCACTAACAAAGCAAGGGTTAACAGCCAAACAAGACTGTATCTTTATTGCCCTGACTCTGCTGTTTACAGAAACGCCCCATATGTGGCCGTAAACTACTGTACGGCCACACAGCGGGGCGTAGAGTGAAAGGTGCGTCGTATGGTTTTTGGAAGCCAGATTTAGCTGGACAGTTTTTTTGACACCATGTCCCATTTGAAGCCCCCCTGATGCACTCCTAGAGTAGAAACTCCAAAAAAGTGACCCCATTTTAGAAACTACGGGATAGGGTGGCAGTTTTGTTGGTACTAGTTTAGGGTACATATGATTTTTGGTTGCTCTATATTACACTTTTTGTGCGGCAAGGTAACAAGAAATCGCTTTTTTGCCATCGTTTTTTTTATTGTTATTTACAACATTCATCTGACAGGTTAGATCATGTGGTAATTTTATAGAGCAGGTTGTCACGGACGCGGCGATACCTAATATGTATACATTTTTTTTTATTTATGTAAGTTTTACACAATGATTTCATTTTTAAAACAAAAATTTTTTTTTGTTTCTCCATAGTCTAAGAGCCATAGTTTTTACAGTTTTGGGGCGATTATCTTAAGTAGGGTCTCATTTTTTGTGAGATGAGATGACGGTTTGATTGGCACTATGTTGGGGTGCATATTACTTTTTGATCGCTTGCTATTACTTTTTGATCGCTTGCTATTTTTGTGACGTAAGATGACAAAAAATTGCTTTTTCTACACCGTTTTATTTTTATTTTTTTACGATGGTCACCTGAAGGGTTAGGTAATGTGATATTTTTATAGAGCCAGTCGATACGGACGCGCAATACCTAACATGTATACTTTTTTAGGGAGGGAATTTTATTTTTCTCATGTTTAATCAGTGATAATCAGTGTGTTTTTTGATTTTTACTTTTTTTTCACTTTTTTAACTTTTTTTTGACCCAGACCCACTTGGTTCTTGAAGATCCAGTGGGTCTGATATCTGTATAATACAGTACAGTACAATATATATTGCACTGTACTATATTTTACTTACACTGAACAGATCTATGCTTTCAGCACAGATCTGTTCAGCACCATGGACAGCAGGACGCCTGAGAAGGCGTTCTGTTGCCATGGGAACCTTCCCCGTCTGCTCAGTTATGGTCAGAACTGCGCAGACGGGGAAGGGTAAGGACGGGGCTCTGGGGGGGCTGTCTGGGGGCTCTCTCCCTCTCCATCGGGGGGCTGCAAAGGTACAGCAGCCCTCCGATGGGGGAGGGAGCTCCCTGAGCTGTTAACCTTTTCCATACCGCGGTCCGTACGGACCGCGGTATGGAAAGGGTTAAGCGGCTGACATCGCATCACCGATGTAAGCCGTTTATACCAGGGTGCCAGCAATGTGCTGGCACCCTGGTATTACCCACTAGACGCCAACGATTATTATAATGGGAGGCGGGCGGGGGATTGCGATTCCGCCTGCCGCACCGTCCGCCTCCCGCAACTGTCGCACCGCCCCGCACCGCCCACAAACCGCCCCCCTGCACCCCGCCACATAAACGAATTCAGGGGGGCAGGGGGGTTAAAAATAAATTTTTCGATTTTGGGCAATTTTTAGGTTTCTGATCCCTGCGGTCAGGGACCGCAGGGATCAGAAACTACATAAAGCGATCGCCGTTAGGGGGGGTGCCAAAACTACCCGATCGCCGATACGGGGGGTCACAGGACCCCCCTCGGCATTGAGCCTGAGTGCCTGGCTGTGTGTAACAGCCGGCACTCAGCGCTGTCACCATGTCTGCAGACATGGTGACAGTTAAATGCGATGAGGAGTATACTAGTCATGGAGCGCTAAGTAGCAGTGCTCCATGACTAGTATACATGTCATAGGTACAGTAGATTGTCGCACTCTCCTTCTCTGATCGCTTCCCTGACAGGAATGGGGACGATCAGAGAAGGAGAGGCACACAGTCCCTCCCTAACCCCCCCTTACCTGCCCCAAAGCGCTGCAATTGGTCCCTCTGTACTATTGGACCAATCACAGCGATCGTGGGCGGGTCAGGGGTCTAATACAACTCCTTCCGGCTTCTCTGGTTGCCTAGCAACCCCAGCACGCCGGCTTCACTGAATCTTCAGCGCTTCAGTCCCTGCGCTGACAGTGAAAGCCGATCACGTACATGCACGTGGGGATGCGGTGAGGCACCACATTCCCCCACGTACATGTATGTGATGTTGCGTGAAGGGGTTAAGCATTCACCGTACAGGAAAGATCAAGTGATTATGTGGATGGAGGTATATTAGGCGGTCATTTAATATCAATTTTACTGTTGGCTAGTTAGATTACAGGCCCCCCAAAATAGGAGTTCACAGTACAGAAAATATGTGATTATGTGACTGGAGGCACATTAGGCGATCACCGTATAACAATTTTTAAGTTTGCATTTAGATTAAAGGGCCCAAACATTATGCATTCACAGTACATAAAAGATCAATTGATTATGAAGGCTGGAAGTATATTAGACGGTCATTGGATATCAATTTTATTGTTGGCCAGTTAGTTTACAGGCCCCAAACATTAAGCATTCACCGTACAGAAAAGGACAAGTTGTTATGTGGCTGGTCATACATTAGATGGTCATTGGATATCAATTTTACTGTTGGTCAGTTAAAATACAGGCCCCAAACAATATTCACTGTACAGAAAAGAACAACTCATTATGTGGCTGGAGGTGTATTAGACGGTCATTGGATATCAATTTTACTGCAGGCCAGTGGAATATAGGTCCCAAATATTAGGTATTCACCATACAGAAAAGAACAAGTGATTATGTGGCTGGAGGAATTTTAGACGTTCATTGGATATCAATTTTACTGCAGGCCAGTGGAATATAGGTCCCAAATATTAGGTATTCACCATACAGAAAAGAACAAGTGATTATGTGGCTGGAGGTATATTAGATAGTTATTGGATATCAATTTTACTGTTGGCCAGTTAGAATACAGGCCCCAAACATTAGGCATTCACCGTACAGAAAAGGACAAGTTGTTATGTGGCTGGTCATACATTAGATGGTCATTGGATATCAATTTTACTGTTGGTCAGTTAAAATACAGGCCCCAAACAATATTCACTGTACAGAAAAGAGCAACTCATTATGTGGCTGGAGGTATATTAGACGGTCATTGGATATCAATTTTACTGCAGGCCAGTGTAGTACAGGCCCCAAACATTAGGCATTCACCATACAGAAAAGAAATAGTGATTATGTGGCTGGAGGTACATTAGGTGGTCACGGTCTAACAATTTTACTGTTGACCAGATAGATTATAGGCCCAAAAAAATTATGCATTTAACGTACAGAAAAGAAAAAATAATTATGTGGCTGGAGATATATTAGACGGTCATTGGATATAAATTTTACTGCAGGCCAGTGTAGTACAGGCCCCAAATATTAGGAATTCACCGTACAGAAAAGAACAAGTGATTATGTGGCTGGAGTTACAGTAGGCGGTCACTGTATGACAATTTTACTGTTGGCCAGGTAGATTATAGGCCCCAAAAAATTCTGCATTTAACGTACAGAAAAGATCAAGTGATTATGTGGCTGGAGGTATATTAGATGGTCTTTGGATATCAATTATATTGTTGGCCAGTTAGATTACAGGCCCCTAAAATTATGCATTCACCATACAGAAAAGATCAAGTGATTATGAGGCTGGAAGCATATTCGACGGTCACTGGATATCAATTTTATTGTTGGCCAGTTCGTTTACAGGCCCCAAACATTAAGCATTTACTGTACAGAAAAGAAAAAGTGGTTTTGTGGCTGGAGGAATTTTAGACGTTTATTGGATATCAATTTTACTGCAGGCCAGTGGAATATAGGTCCCAAATATGAGGCATTCACCGTACAGAAAAAAACAAGTGATTACGTGGCTGGAGGTACATGAGGCGGTCACCGTCTAACAAGTTTACATTTTATTTATTTTTTATAATTCAATTTCTTTATTAATTTTCTCAAAATCAACACAATATAAAAATCAATACAAAAGGGAAAGGAGGGGCATAATACATATACAAGTGCGTCTCCCGTTGTATAATCTTCATAATGTACATATAATAGAATTCTGGCATGCCATGTTAACTTGCCAGTCAAACCAATCTATAGGAAGAGGATAAATACTCATCTCCCTCCTTCCGTAAACAACAAACCCTACCCATTCTACCCCCCCATTCCCGCCCTCCCAGGCCAGGCCACGGCTGTCACAAGTGCGGCGGGCGACTCCCATCACCATTCCAGTCTGTTACTTATTGTCACCCAGTGCGCAATAAAACATACCATTCTACGAATGTACTTCCCCCTGGGCTTCCCCAATAATTATTCATTATCAGCTCCACTCCAGTCATTCTCCGCACCTATGTCTAGTGTTTTTCCCCTTTACGTTTAATATCCTCAAATTCCTTTACACTATGCATTAGTCTTTCCCATTCTAATAAGGTAGGGGCCCTATCCATCACCCAATAACTAAGAATTAATACCTTGGCCGCCAAGAAGCCCTTCAACCAGCGACTCTGTTCACTTTTCAATGTTTTAAATTTAAACTCCGGAGGTATTATCCCGAGTATAACAAATTCAATAGTTAGAGGGGGACTATTCTCCGTTAGTAACTCCATGCCCTGAAGTATGTTTTGCCAGAAGGTTTTTATATATGGGCAGCTCCATAACATGTGAACATATCCAGCAGCGGGGCAAAGACATTTCAAACAACAAAATTATTTTTCTTTTTTCCCATACATTTTGGAAAGGAGACCTGGGGTGAGGTATAGCCGGTGTATTATTTTGAATTGTGTCAACCAGTGCTGGCGCGAGAGAGAGGCCCTCTTAATATTTTGATATGCCTCCCGCCACTAAGAGTTACCTACCCCTAAATCCGCCTCCCATTTGCCAACACTCTTAAATTTAAGAACAGTGCTTAATTCCTTTCTAAATCTAGTATAAATTTGTGAAACCCTGACTTTTTTTCCATAAAAATTGTAACAAAAGCCTAACAGTGTCTGCGTGACAGGTGTTTGAGAAATTTTATTTTGCATGTATGCGAGTGCATGTTTAAGTTGAGCATATCTATAGTGACTTAGTGCTGTGATAGGTGTCTCTTGTAATATTTCCCCTATAGATTTTATATGTCTGTGAAGGTTCTCATTTATCCAGGTCATGGTATATATCTGTAAAGAATAAATCAAGGCAACTGGACGTACTGTAGATTTCTTGAAAACGTTTCACATCTAAAAGGAACAGGTCACACCTTTGAAGACAGTCAAGTACGTGTTTTGGATAAGGAGGCCGATTGGTACAAATGAGGCGTGAAGGAGGCCATCTACGTAAAAATGGAGAAGCCAAGCTTGAATAGAGGTGGGGGGGTTAGACATCTATTGTCTGCCACGTATAATGCTGTCTTGACACCTTTTTTCTGGGAAGTCTTTATCACCTACTGACTCCAATTAGGATAATGGAATCAACACCTTTGACCCAATGCTGGGTATAATTACCAGATGTGGATTCAGTTACATATTTATTCCCAGAATTTTTGTACAATCACTCAGAATTGAGAAAGCTTGTTGGAAGAACGAGTGAAACGTTTTCAAGAAATCTACAGTACGTCCAGTTGCCTTGATTTATTCTTTACAGACCTATAGATTTTAGTTTACCAAAACTACAAATATGTGACAGCATCGTAATCCCTCTCCGGGTCCAATAGTTGTTATCATTTAGAGCAAGAAATTTGTTTAGAAAGGGGTTTTCCCACAGCGGGGTAAATTCCTGGGCATGCGTAATCTGCAGAATAGACTTGGTCTTGTGCCATACTTTCTGTAGCATTGAGCTTATCGGGCAAGTGTCAATGTTCGATATAGGGTGCATCTGTTGTTTAATGAGATAGGATAACAACATGCCATCTCCCGCGTTGATGCACCATTGCAATTGGGAGGCGAGATATATTTATCTGGACTTGTCGCCCGGGGACAAATCCCGTCTGATCTGTGTGTACAAGCCCCGTGATGACCTTTTTTAATCTATTTGCGAGGACTTTAGCAACTATTTTATAATCTGTGTTAAGTAATGATATAGGTCGATAGGCCTCTACTTTATTTCCGTTCTTCCCTTTCTTCAAGATAAGTGTAATAATTGCCTACATTAAGGACGGGGGCAATTTCCCAATGGTGCAAGATTCATTCAGTACCTCCAGTAACCCAGGTAACAGGATCTCCTCGTGGCTCTTGTATATGCCAAACGGAAGCCGATCCGACCCGGCCACGAAGATCCCTGAATTCCCAGTGTGACCTCCTGCAACTCCCCTAAAAGAATAGGGGAGTTCAGGAGGGTCGAGTCTGATTCGGACAGTACTGGGACCTTGATTTGGTCCAAAAAATCATCTATGAAGGTCTCTGTATCACCTGCCTCAGAGCAATATAAGTTACTAAAGTATTTTACAAATTCTCCCTCAATTTCTGCTGCTTTGTTTAATTTATGACCATCGCAGGTTTGAATTTGTCTGATCTTTGGACAGGCCTTTTGTTTAGATACTATGGAAACTAACAATTTACCTGGGGTGCCTGCCTCGCAAAACTGGTCATATCCTTGAAAAAAACAATTTATTCTGTGCCTTTTTCGTCATATAGTTTATGTAGTGGTCGTTTTGAGTTTCTCCGGCGTGTTTGTGTCACTATTTGTTCTAATCCTACCTTCTAAGTATCTTACATTTTCTTCCATCTTTTTTCCTCTTTCAAAAACTCTGTTTTTTTAGATTTAATTATTCCGTAGTATAGCCCACGGAGGTATGCCTTCATTGCGTCCCACACAAAGTGGATTTGTGTTGAACCAATATTTTCTCCCCAAAATTGGGCTAACTTCTTATTTATCTTCTCTTGGTCTTTGATAATGGTTAACCAATGTGGGATCAATCTAAAAGGTCTGACAGTGACGGGTTGTCCCCCTATCCTGATGGCCAAAAATATAGGTGAGTGATCTGAGATTCCGTGGATCTCATATTTCATTTTTGAAATTAGAGTAATCATCTCGCTATTGGCCAGGGCAATGTTAATTCTGGACATGGCGCTGTATGTCTTACTAAAACATGAAAACGCCAGTTTGTTACCGTACAGCGCCCGCCAGATGTCCGTTAGCCCTGTTTCCTCACAGAAACCTCGGAACAGTGATTTTTTTCCCTGATTATATTTTACGTTATTAGATATCCTATCCAATTCGGGGTCTGGCACACAATTTAAATCCCCGGATACTTGCACGGGGCATCGCTCTTTACTATAAACAAACGTGGCCAGGTGATTCAAGACTCCAATAGCGAACGGGGGGGGGGGGGGGATATACACAAAGGCCAATATGCAATTTCATCCGTTCCATCGACCATAGAGGAAGATGTATCTCCCATCAGGGTCAATCTGATGTTCCAAAGGAACAAAATCAACCTTGCTGTGAACATACACGCTGACTCCGCGGGAGTATGACGAGAAGCTGGAGTGGAACTGATGTCCCGCCCATTTTTTTGTTGGATAAACGGGGATCTCAGGTGCTGTATGTGTCTCCAATAATGCTACTATTGGGGGAAGGTGTTGAGAAATCAAATCAAAGACTATAACCCGTTTTGTTCTATCTCCCAACACGCGTACATTCCATGTTAAGACTTTTTCGTTCATTACGTTTCAGAGCTAAAGTAGAGTCGCCCGCCGCCACCGAGCGACAACCGTAACCGTGCCCAGACACAACCTATCCGGCCCCCCCTACCTTACCGACCCCCCACCCCCTTCCCCCCAAACTGGTTCACTGATGAAAAACATCCTGTCAACCTCTTACATGTCACCCATCTGCCGGGGGCCCCCCCCGCCTCCCCAGTCTCTATCACTTGAGTGTAATATTCTAATCAGGAAGGGTGGAGGAGGGCCACCAGGTGAAGGCTTTTTGAAGGGAATTCTGTGGGCTCTCTCCACGCAAAACGTGGGTGATTCCCCTCCGGTGCCTAATACCTCTATTAGCCATTTTTGCAAAAATTCTGCGGCGTTCTCCCCCTCTGCGCCTTCAGGAAAACCCACTATTCTCAAGTTATTCCTGCATGCTCTATCCTCCAGGTCTGTCAGCTTCATACTAACCCGCTTGTTTTCCCTATCTAAGTCGTCTATCGTCTTGGCCATTTGACGCTGTTCTGTTTGGACCTCCACCAATCCGGCTTTTACATGTTTAATACTAGCCCTAATTTTATTCATGTCATCTCTGATAAGGTTTATATCCGATCTATCACCGATTGATTTGTAGTCTGGACTACCGTCAGTATATCCGCCAACTTGCTATCTATAATATCTAATCTATCTACGTCAGATCCCCTCAACTTATGTATAGACTGCTCCGTCTGCGGCGGCAAATCCGCCTGACCCTCTATGGACTCCGTAGTTTTTTTTGCCCCCTCTGGGCTTAGATGGGGGCGATTTCAGGTATTTTTCCATTCTGGCCTGTGGGCTACTTCCACCCCTAGCTTTGGGTGATCCAGTGCCCACTGATTTCCTGTTGTATTTATGCGGCATATTGTGGGTTACTTTATCCTGATAACTAGTGGTATCCCAGAAACCCAAGAACAATAAGGACCACAAGATCTCCCCAGAATGTTCGCCTCACAGTGACTCAACCCAACCACATAAAAATTACATACAAGCCCACCATGCAGCTTATTTACAATAGAACAAATACAGCAATTTCAGCTGGTTAGTGGGTTAATTGAATTATGTATTAATCCCTTGATGGTTTTCCCAAGCCACATTAATTTCTACGGTCAGTCCAGGGGGTCAGTGTATATATGAAGAGCGGGTATGAGGTAGGGGAGCCCCCCATAACGCGCTACACCTCTCCCTCAGCGGAGCCAAGAATCCAATTGTTAAAGCTTCAACCAATAGTCCTATATGGACTGGTGTTCTTGTAGAAAGTTTGTGATAGTATATAGAGGCTGGTGTTACCCCGTATTCCAATATAAACGGATAATGCGTTGGCATCAGTTGAAATAGACACCACCACATCGTCAACAGTGAGAATGCACCTTGTATATACCCCAACAAATTTCAGTCGGGTAGTGGGTAATTTCTGCGGTCACTCCAGGGGGTCGGGATGTAAATGAAAAGCGAGGGATGGAATAGGGGAGGCCCTTGCAACACGTGGCACCTCTGACCCAGTTGGGACGGGGACCCAGATGTTAAAACTTCAGCCCGTAGTCTATCCAGTGATATTGGCCGGTGCTATTGTGCAGCCGTATCTGCGATATACTCCAATTTCTGGGCAAACGGATGTAGCATCTATAGTCCGCAACGCACCAACTACCCTGTTCCAATATGCTGGCCCACATAGAGTAAAGTTATGCGGCAAAGAGTTAGTAAGTTATACTTGTTAATAACGTGTTAAAGACGTCCACAGGCGAACACACTCTCACCAATCTTCAGCCAGCCGGCCAGGTACAGACAGCGTCAATCAAGAGGCAGTGCGGTCCCGATGTATGGCCACTTTCACCTGGTACGCCAATGTAGTGATGTAGCTGCTACTTAAGAGGTCAGAGTGCAATATCTTGCATGGTCCCGCTTCCCCAATAGCATCCTGCCTTCTGCAGTGGAGCCCATAGGCTTCAGTTCCCCAGCACGGCACACAGGTCACTTGGTCCTCACTCGATCCTGCGGCTACTATATCGCGCTCCTCAGTCTCTGTTAGGCACACTCCTCGCGGCTGTCAGGCCCTCCGGCACTCCATGCTCAGCATATCTCAGGCCAGTCAAAGGCCGCACGCCGAGGGTAGAGGATGAGCGGGCGGGGGACGGCGGCGGGGGGGCGGATCTCAGCGGACACGCGGCACGCCCACATAGCTACGTCGCTATGTCATGCCGCTATGTATGACAACAATTTTACTGTTGGCTAGTTAGATTACAGGCCCCAAACATTATGCATTTACCGTACAAAAAAGATCAAGTGATTATGTGGCTGGAGGTATATTAGACGGTCATTGGATATCAATTTTACTGCAGGCCAGTGTTGTACAGGCCCCAAATATTAGGCATTCACCGTACAGAAAAAAAACAAAAGATTTTTTGGCTGTTGGTACATTAGGCATTCACTGTATAACAATTTTACTGTTGGCCAGCTAGATTATAGGCCCCCAAAAATTATGCATTTAGCGTACAGAAAAGTAATTATGTGGTTGGAGGTATGTTAGATGGTCATTGGATATAAATTTTACTGCAGGCCAGTGGACTATAGGTCACAAATTTCAGGGATTTACCGTACAGAAAAGAACAAGTGATTATGTGGCTGGAAATATATTAGATAGTTATTGGAAATCTATTTTACTGTTGGCCAGTTAGAATACAGGCCCCAAACATTAGGCATTCAACTTACAGAAAATAATAACAGATTATGTGTCTTGAGGTATATTAGACGGTTATTGGATATCAATCTTACTGTAGGCCAGTGGAGTATAGGCCCCAAACATTAGGCATTCACCGTACAGAAAAGAACTAGTGATTATGTAGCTGGAGGTACATTAGGCGGTCACCATCTAACAATTTTAATGTTGACAAAATAGATTAAAGGCCCCAAAAAATTAAGCATTTAACGTACAGAAAAGATGAAATAATTATGTGGCTGGAGGTATATCAGACGGTAGTGTTGAGCGCGAATATTCTAATTGCGAATTTTTTTCTCGAATATCGTAACTTCGAGATTTCGCGAATATTTCGAATATAGTTCTATATATTCGTGAAATCGAATATTCTTTTTTTTTTATTGTTATATTTTTTTCTTCCCACTTCCCTAAAGTTGTTCTTACCTGGCTGCTCCAGTCAGTGCCCGTTACCGCTTCTGCCGACTTTCGTGCTCATGGAGCACACTGATAGTTTCATTATGTGTATTTATAAAGATTGACCTTGACTCTAATATTTATTTTTATTTATTTCTATTTTTATTGTCCTATATTTTTAGAGCTAGTACTTTTAGAGCTGCTGTTTTTTATTAATTTTCTGTATTGTTTTAAACTGATTAAATCTTGTGGCTTAATATCTTGTGGTGTGCCCAGTCTTCTATTGATTGTTGAAGATGGAGAATACTTCGTTATCTTCGTTTTGTGGAATATGACGAATACATTCGTCATATTCGCTAATTCTACCAAGCCAACCATTGTAAACCAGGTCCAAGTTGAAATCGCAATTCGATTATTATAACTTGAATTAATCGAATTGCGATTTCAACGTAATTCTCAAATCCGACAGTACATTCTAGTATACAGAGACGTTCCGATGGGTCTGACCCCCCATCGTTTTATGGAGTAGTGCACTACACAAAGAAGAAGACCGCTGCCGAATATCCATTGAAAGACCGCGTGGAAAGCTAGACTGAATCGGGTCCGAAGCCAAACCGGCGGACTCGCGTGCACCGATCCACAACACGGCAAACGAATCCTTGGTGAAGTAAAAGGAAATCTCCACCTGAACACGGCAGTCGGGGTCACTCCAAACGGGTAAGACCGTTCCGACCTCAGGTCGGTATTACTGAATACACTTATAGCTACTGTCAGCGGGATACTGCTGGGACATACATATAGCGGGACGCCGCCGTATGTCAGCTAACAGCTACAATTCAAATTTTCACTGCAGGCGCTATAAAGGAGGTACAAAGCCGCTTACTAGGATTACGGACTAATAATTACCTCCTTCTCCATGATACGAACTCATAGCTATCTTTTACCCATCTCCTTTCGGTTGATACAATGTTGCTAAAACCAAAATCTTTTTAGGACATTGATTGGAAAATGAAACAATCATTTTGACTGCTGCGCAAAATATTTTAATTTAATTTTCTCAGGTCTATGATGCATTGACATTCAATAGTTATAGTAATTGATATTAACTGCTTTGAACTGTCCTTGACTATTGTGCAAATCGGGTGTTGCGGGAATACAGTAGACGCTATCAAGGTGGCACAAGGGCCGATAGCTGGCACTACAGACTTGCATCTACCCTGTTTAAAGAGATCCCGATTTATAGCTACCTATTACTGTGCCGCTACTAGTCGTCTGTCAAGGACTTTATCCCCACTACCAGTGACTGAGTGTCCTTTAAGTCGTGCTTACCATCAGCCGATTTAATTATTTTTCTTCCGGATCCTCAGCACACTGATAGATTCATTACGTGTATTTATAAAGATTGACCTTGACTCTAATATTTATTTTTATTTATTTCTATTTTTATTGTCCTATATTTTTAGAGCTATTACTTTTAGAGCTGCTGTTTTTAATTAATTTTCTGTATTGTTTTAAACTGATTAAATCTTCTGGCTTAATATCTTGTGGTGTGCCCAGTCTTCTATTGATTGTTGTGATATTTTCCTGAGTAGTGGGGTGATACTACTCGACTGTGGGCACCCCGGTTGGTGATCACACAAACTTGTGCATCTGACTACCTTTTATCTTTATTCTCCATCTTCGTTTTAGCTACCTATTCATCAACTTCGCCAATTCTAGCAATCAAATAGGAAAGTTGACTACGTTTAATCGGTATGCGATTATATTACTTTGCTTTTTTTAAATAAATAGAATCATTATACTAATCAAGTATTTAACTATTCAGTTTAAAAAAAAAAAGCAAAGTAATATAATCGCATAGCGAATTAAACGTAGCTGTCTCTATAGTCAACTTTCCTATTTGATTGCTAGAATTAGCGAAGTTGATGAATAGGTAGCTAAAAACGAAGATGGAGAATACTTTGTTATCTTCGTTTAGAGGAATATGACGAATACATTCGTCATCTTCGCTAATTCTAGATATACAACCAATAGGAAAGTACTAGCCTTAAGTTAAAAATCGCAATAAGCGATTATTTAAATCGCATATTATTCGCGATAAATGAAATAATTACGAATATTCGATTTCGACGAATATAATACTAATATTTAATCGAATATTCGCGAAATCGAATATGGCACCTCCAGCTCATCACTATTAGACGGTCATTGGATATCAATTTTACTGAAGGCAAGTTGACTACAGGCCCCAAATATTAGGCATTCACCAGACAGAGAAGATAAAATGATTTTGTGGCTGGAGGTATATTAGACGGTCAATGAATATCAATTTTACTGCAGCCCAGTGTAGTAAAGGCCCCAAACATTAGGAATTCACCGTACAGAAAAGAACAAGTGATTATGTGGCTGGAGTTACATTAGGCGGTCACTGTTTAACAATTTTACTGTCGACCAGTTAGATTTCAGGCCCCAAAAAATTATGCATTCAACGTACAGAATAGATCAAGTAATTATGTCGCTGGAGGTATATTAGACAGTCATTGGATATCAATTTGATTGTTGGCCAGTTAGTTTTCAGGCCCCAAAAATTAAGCATTCACCGTACAGAAAAGAGCAAGTGATTATGTGGCTAGAGTAACATTAGGCGGTCACCGTATAACAATTTTCTGATGACCAGTTAGATTACAGGCCTCAAAAATTATACATTCACTTTGCAGAAAAGATCAAGTGATTATGTAACTGGAGGTATATTAGACGGTCATTATATATCAATTTTACTGCAGGCCAGTGAACTACATGCCCCAAATATTAAAGGATAACGGTCATATTTTTATTTTTTTTGCTAAAGTGTAGGGCAAGTGATAGGTAACAATTTGCAAAATACTTTATTTAGCCAAATTGTTTATTTTTGGTAGAAAACTGTGACTGAAATGGCCCTTAGCAGCACTCTTCAAAAGAGCTTTGCTAAGGGCCATACGTCTCCAATTAGAAAGGACGGGTTGTGCAGCCAGATGCTATGCTTCTGCCTCCCGTGCTTCCCTGGGAGACAGAAGGCTGGGCACAGGAGTCTTAGGAGTTAAAATTACATTTATATTCCCCCTTTCTATGCAATCTAATGCTCCGTTACATTCACTGACCTGCGATCCCTGTGATAATAATTCCTGAATCAACTGCCGGAAGTAGAAGCACTGTGCGCAGTGAGCGGGCGTCTGTTTCATGAATTATCACAAGGATCGCAGGTCAGTGAATGTAACGGAGCATTGGATTGCATAGAAAGGGGGAATATAAATGTAATTTTAGCGCCTAAGAATCCTGTGCCCAGCCTTCTGTCACCCAGGGAAACACTAGGCAGTAGCACAGCGTCTGGCTGCACAGCCCGTCTTTTCTAATCGGAGCCGGATGGCTTTTAGTAATGCTCTTTTGAAGAGTGCAACTAAGAGCCATTTCAGCCCCAGTTTTCTACCAAAATAAAAGTTTTGGCTAAATAAAGTAACATAGTAACATAGTAACATAGTACATAAGGCCGAAAAAAGACATTTGTCCATCCAGTTCGGCCTGTTATCCCGCAAGTTGATCCAGAGGAAGACCCCTCTCTAGTAGCTATAGCCTGTAATATTATTAAGCTCCAGAAATACGTCCAGGCCCCTCTTGAATTCCTTTATTGTACTCACCATCACCACCTCCTCAGGCAGAGAGTTCCATAGTCTCACTGCTCTTACCGTAAAGAATCCTTTTCTATGTTTGTGTACAAACCTTCTTTCCTCCAGGCGCAGAGGATGTCCCCTCGTCACAGTCACAGTCCTGGGGATAAATAGCTGATGGGATAGATCTCTGTACTGACCCTTGATATATTTATACATATTAATTAGATCTCCCCTCAGTCGTCTTTTTTCTAAAGTGAATAACTCTAATTTTGATAATCTTTCAGGGTACTGTAGTTGCCCCATTCCAGTTATTACTTTAGTTGCCCTCCTCTGGACCTTCTCCAGCTCTGCTATGTCTGCCTTGTTTACAGGAGCCCAGAACTGTACACAGTACTCCATGTGTGGTCTGACTAGCGATTTGTAAAGTGGTAGGACTATGTTCTTATCACGGGAATCTATGCCCCTTCTGATGCAACCCATTATCTTGTTGGCCTTGGCAGCAGCTGCCTGACACTGGTTTTTGCAGCTTAGTTTGCTGTTTATTAAAATTCCTAGATCCTTTTCCATGTCCGTGTTACCGAGTGTTTTACCATTTAGTATGTACGGTTGACTTGCATTTTTCCTTCCCATGTGCATAACTTTACATTTATCAGTGTTAAACCCCATCTGCCACTTATCTGCCCAAGCCTCCAGTCTATCCAGATCCCTCTGTAGTAGTATACTGTCCTCATCAGTGTAAATTACTTTACACAGTTTAGTGTCATCTGCGAAAATTGATACTTTACTATGCAAGCCTTCTACAAGATCATTAATAAATATATTGAAGAGAATAGGGCCCAATACTGACCCCTGAGGTACCCCACTAGTGACAGTGACCCAATCTGAGTGTGTACCGTTAATAACCACCCTCTGTTTTCTATCACTGAGCCAGTTACTTACCCACATACAGATGTTTTCTCCCAGTCCGAGCATTCTCATTTTATATACTAACCTTTTATGTGGTACAGTGTCAAATGCTTTGGAGAAGTCCAGATATACGACATCCATTGATTCGCCGCTGTCAAGTCTAGAACTTACCTCCTCATAGAAACTGATTAAATTAGTCTGACACGACCGATCCCTCACGAAGCCATGCTGATATGGCGTTATTTGCTTATTTCTGTTGAGATGCTCTAATATGGCATCTCTCAGAAAACCTTCAAACAGTTTACCCACAACAGATGTTAAACTTACCGGCCTATAGTTTCCAGGGTCTGTTTTTGGCCCCTTTTTGAATATTGGCACCACATATGCCATGCGCCAATCCTGTGGGACATTCCCTGTCAGTATAGAGTCTGCAAATATCAGAAATAAGGGTCTGGCTATGACATTACTTAATTCCTTTAGGATACGGGGGTGTATGTCATCCGGTCCTGGCGATTTGTCTATTTTAATCTTTTTAAGTCGCTGATGTACTTCTTCCTGGGTCAGACAGGACACTTTTAATGGGGAATTTATTTTTGCATTCTGCATGTCATCTGACAATTTATTTTCCTCAGTGAATACATTGGAGAAAAAAATATTTAACAGCTTTGCTTTCTCCTCATCGCTCTCTGCGACTTCCCCCTCATTACTCTTTAAAGGGCCGACACCTTCAGATTTATACTTTTTAACATTTATATAATTGAAGAACATTTTAGGGTTAGTTTTACTCTCTTTGGCAATTAATCTCTCGGTCTCTAGTTTGGCCGCTTTTATTTGTTTTTTACATGTTCTATTTTTTTCCTTATAGTTTTTCAGGGCTTCCGTGCTCCCCTCCTGTTTCAGTGAATGATATGCTTTCTTTTTGTCATTTATTGCTTTCGTTACAGTTCTATTTATCCACATTGGTTTCTTTTTATTCCTTAACCTTTTATTACCATACGGTATGTACCTCTCACAATGAGATTTTAGGATGTTTTTAAAGATATCCCATTTTGTGGCTGTATTTTTATTTTTGAGGACTTTGTCCCAGTTAGTTTGGCCTATGGCCTCTCTTAGTTGGCTAAATTTAGCTTTTTTGAAGTTTGGTATTTTTGTTCCTCCCTGTAGAAACGCTCTTTTGAATGATAATTGGAAGGTTATTACTTTGTGGTCACTATTTCCCAGGTGTCCCCCAACCTGCACGTCTGTTGTTCTGTCCGGCCTATTGGTTAATACTAAGTCCAGTATGGCCGTCCCTCTAGTCGGGTCCTGAACCAGTTGGGAGAGGTAATTGTCTTTGGTTATTGTCAAGAACCTGTTTCCTTTATGAGATATACAAGTTTCAGTTTCCCAGTCTATATCTGGGTAGTTGAAGTCCCCCATAATAACCACCTCATTATGATTTGCCGCCTCGTCTATCTCTTTTAGTAATAGATTTTCTGTGGACTCTGGTATATTAGGTGGTTTATAGTAAACTCCTATTAGTAATTTATTGTTGTTTTTAGCTCCATGTATCTCTACCCACAGTGACTCCACATGTTCATGTCCCTCATTTATATCTTCGCGGAGTGTGGGCTTTAGACCGGACTTTACATAGAGGCAGACCCCTCCTCCTCTCCGGTTTTGACGATCCTTTCTAAACAGACTGTAACCTTGTACATTAACCGCCCAGTCATAGCTATCATCCAGCCATGTCTCAGTTATTCCCACTATGTCATAATTCTCCTCACACATCAGTAATTCCAGTTCACCAGTTTTATTAGTCAGGCTTCTGGCATTAGTATACATACATTTGAGAGGTTTATGTATATTTTTTACCCTACACCTTTCCTTCTGAACTGTTCTAGTCCCTCCTTCCATTCCTCCCCCAGTCCCATTACTTTGCCCCCGGTCTCTATCTGCACTATCTTCCCGTCCTATAACGTAATTACCCTCCCCCCCAGTCCCTAGTTTAAACACTCCTCCAACCTTCTAGCCATCTTTCTCCCCAGCACAGCTGCCCCTTCCCCATTGAGGTGCAGCCCGTCCCTACGATAGAGCCTGTAGCCGATAGAAAAATCGGCCCAGTTCTCCAGGAACCCAAACCCCTCCTTCCTACACCAGTTCTTGAGCCACTTGTTAATCTCCATAATCTCCTGCTGCCTTTCTTGTGTGGCTCGTGGTACAGGCAGTATTTCGGAAAATACTACCTTTGAGGTCCTTGCCCTCAGCTTTTGACCTAAATCCCTGAAATCATTTTTAAGGACTCTCCACCTACCTCTAACTTTGTCATTGGTTCCGATATGGACCATGACCGCTGGATCTTCTCCAGCCCCTCCCAGTAATCTGTCAACCCGATCCGCAATGTGTCGAACTCTAGCGCCAGGAAGACAGCACACTGTTCGGCGATCACGGTCTTTGTGACAGATTTCCCTATCTGTTCCCCTAATAATGGAGTCGCCCACTACCAGCACCTGTCTGGCCTGCCCTGCTCTCCTGGTTCCCTGCTTACTGGAGCTGACATTCCCCTGACTGGCAGAGGAAGTGTCCTGGCTGCAGCAGTGCCGTCCCCGGACTGACATCCCCCTCATCTGCCAAACGTGCAAACTTGTTGGGGTGTGTCAGATCAGGGCTAGCCTCCCTGGCACTCTTCCCTCTACCCCGCTTTCTAACTGTTACCCAGCTAGCTACCTCACTTTCCTCAGCCTCCTCTCTGTCACCCTCCCCCTCATCTACCCCAAAGAGTGCTTGCTCGGTGAGAAGCAAACTCTTTTGCAAATTATCAATGCCTCTCAGTGTTGCAACTTGCCCGTTTAGAGACTCGATTTGCGATTCCAAACGGGTTATTTGCTCACATCTAGAACAAAGATATGCACCCTTGAACTCCTGTTCCAGGACTGCATACATCATGCAAGATGTGCACTGGACTGCGTTGTAAATTGTGCAACACATACTAAATGGGGATTACAACAGTAAAAAAGTAAAACAGTATATATGATTCAGACCTAGACCCTGTCTGCTGTAGCCGAAGGGCTAAACCAAGCCAACAACACACAAGGAAATTATATCCAACCTTAGTTTCCAAACTCCTTTTCTTAAACTCCTTGTTTTTTTAACTCCACTTAATAAGAAGCCCACTTAGTAGAGCAAGCCCCAGGAAGAGCAGGCTCTACAGAGTTTTAGTGGGTTAATTTATAGCACCTGGTTGCCCAGGGCACTCCCCTTAATTAAGCAGAGAAAAAAAAAAAAAAAAAAAGGTTTAAATGGCAGTACTAGAATACCAACACTTAACTTTCAATGATCTCTGCTGCAATCCACACTCAGCCACCTGCAATCACTCCCACAAAACCACACACAGCACTAGAACTCCTTGTTTTTTTAACTCCACTTAATAAGAAGCCCACTTAGTAGAGCAAGCCCCAGGAAGAGCAGGCTCTACAGAGTTTTAGTGGGTTAATTTATAGCACCTGGTTGCCCAGGGCACTCCCCTTAATTAAGCAGAGAAAAAAAAAAAAAAAAAAAGGTTTAAATGGCAGTACTAGAATACCAACACTTAACTTTCAATGATCTCTGCTGCAATCCACACTCAGCCACCTGCAATCACTCCCACAAAACCACACACAGCACTAGAACTCCTTGTTTTTTTAACTCCACTTAATAAGAAGCCCACTTAGTAGAGCAAGCCCCAGGAAGAGCAGGCTCTACAGAGTTTTAGTGGGTTAATTTATAGCACCTGGTTGCCCAGGGCACTCCCCTTAATTAAGCAGAGAAAAAAAAAAAAAAAAAAAAGGTTTAAATGGCAGTACTAGAATACCAACACTTAACTTTCAATGATCTCTGCTGCAATCCACACTCAGCCACCTGCAATCACTCCCACAAAACCACACACAGCACTAGAACTCCTTGTTTTTTTAACTCCACTTAATAAGAAGCCCACTTAGTAGAGCAAGCCCCAGGAAGAGCAGGCTCTACAGAGTTTTAGTGGGTTAATTTATAGCACCTGGTTGCCCAGGGCACTCCCCTTAATTAAGCAGAGAAAAAAAAAAAAAAAAAAGGTTTAAATGGCAGTACTAGAATACCAACACTTAACTTTCAATGATCTCTGCTGCAATCCACACTCAGCCACCTGCAATCACTCCCACAAAACCACACACAGCACTAGAACTCCTTGTTTTTTTAACTCCACTTAATAAGAAGCCCACTTAGTAGAGCAAGCCCCAGGAAGAGCAGGCTCTACAGAGTTTTAGTGGGTTAATTTATAGCACCTGGTTGCCCAGGGCACTCCCCTTAATTAAGCAGAGAAAAAAAAAAAAAAAAAAGGTTTAAATGGCAGTACTAGAATACCAACACTTAACTTTCAATGATCTCTGCTGCAATCCACACTCAGCCACCTGCAATCACTCCCACAAAACCACACACAGCACTAGAACTCCTTGTTTTTTTAACTCCACTTAATAAGAAGCCCACTTAGTAGAGCAAGCCCCAGGAAGAGCAGGCTCTACAGAGTTTTAGTGGGTTAATTTATAGCACCTGGTTGCCCAGGGCACTCCCCTTAATTAAGCAGAGAAAAAAAAAAAAAAAAAAAAGGTTTAAATGGCAGTACTAGAATACCAACACTTAACTTTCAATGATCTCTGCTGCAATCCACACTCAGCCACCTGCAATCACTCCCACAAAACCACACACAGCACTAGAACTCCTTGTTTTTTTAACTCCACTTAATAAGAAGCCCACTTAGTAGAGCAAGCCCCAGGAAGAGCAGGCTCTACAGAGTTTTAGTGGGTTAATTTATAGCACCTGGTTGCCCAGGGCACTCCCCTTAATTAAGCAGAGAAAAAAAAAAAAAAAAAAAGGTTTAAATGGCAGTACTAGAATACCAACACTTAACTTTCAATGATCTCTGCTGCAATCCACACTCAGCCACCTGCAATCACTCCCACAAAACCACACACAGCACTAGAACTCCTTGTTTTTTTAACTCCACTTAATAAGAAGCCCACTTAGTAGAGCAAGCCCCAGGAAGAGCAGGCTCTACAGAGTTTTAGTGGGTTAATTTATAGCACCTGGTTGCCCAGGGCACTCCCCTTAATTAAGCAGAGAAAAAAAAAAAAAAAAAAAAGGTTTAAATGGCAGTACTAGAATACCAACACTTAACTTTCAATGATCTCTGCTGCAATCCACACTCAGCCACCTGCAATCACTCCCACAAAACCACACACAGCACTAGAACTCCTTGTTTTTTTAACTCCACTTAATAAGAAGCCCACTTAGTAGAGCAAGCCCCAGGAAGAGCAGGCTCTACAGAGTTTTAGTGGGTTAATTTATAGCACCTGGTTGCCCAGGGCACTCCCCTTAATTAAGCAGAGAAAAAAAAAAAAAAAAAAAGGTTTAAATGGCAGTACTAGAATACCAACACTTAACTTTCAATGATCTCTGCTGCAATCCACACTCAGCCACCTGCAATCACTCCCACAAAACCACACACAGCACTAGAACTCCTTGTTTTTTTAACTCCACTTAATAAGAAGCCCACTTAGTAGAGCAAGCCCCAGGAAGAGCAGGCTCTACAGAGTTTTAGTGGGTTAATTTATAGCACCTGGTTGCCCAGGGCACTCCCCTTAATTAAGCAGAGAAAAAAAAAAAAAAAAAGGTTTAAATGGCAGTACTAGAATACCAACACTTAACTTTCAATGATCTCTGCTGCAATCCACACTCAGCCACCTGCAATCACTCCCACAAAACCACACACAGCACTAGAACTCCTTGTTTTTTTAACTCCACTTAATAAGAAGCCCACTTAGTAGAGCAAGCCCCAGGAAGAGCAGGCTCTACAGAGTTTTAGTGGGTTAATTTATAGCACCTGGTTGCCCAGGGCACTCCCCTTAATTAAGCAGAGAAAAAAAAAAAAAAAAAAAGGTTTAAATGGCAGTACTAGAATACCAACACTTAACTTTCAATGATCTCTGCTGCAATCCACACTCAGCCACCTGCAATCACTCCCACAAAACCACACACAGCACTAGAACTCCTTGTTTTTTTAACTCCACTTAATAAGAAGCCCACTTAGTAGAGCAAGCCCCAGGAAGAGCAGGCTCTACAGAGTTTTAGTGGGTTAATTTATAGCACCTGGTTGCCCAGGGCACTCCCCTTAATTAAGCAGAGAAAAAAAAAAAAAAAAAAAGGTTTAAATGGCAGTACTAGAATACCAACACTTAACTTTCAATGATCTCTGCTGCAATCCACACTCAGCCACCTGCAATCACTCCCACAAAACCACACACAGCACTAGAACTCCTTGTTTTTTTAACTCCACTTAATAAGAAGCCCACTTAGTAGAGCAAGCCCCAGGAAGAGCAGGCTCTACAGAGTTTTAGTGGGTTAATTTATAGCACCTGGTTGCCCAGGGCACTCCCCTTAATTAAGCAGAGAAAAAAAAAAAAAAAAAAAGGTTTAAATGGCAGTACTAGAATACCAACACTTAACTTTCAATGATCTCTGCTGCAATCCACACTCAGCCACCTGCAATCACTCCCACAAAACCACACACAGCACTAGAACTCCTTGTTTTTTTAACTCCACTTAATAAGAAGCCCACTTAGTAGAGCAAGCCCCAGGAAGAGCAGGCTCTACAGAGTTTTAGTGGGTTAATTTATAGCACCTGGTTGCCCAGGGCACTCCCCTTAATTAAGCAGAGAAAAAAAAAAGGTTTAAATGGCAGTTCTAGAATACAAACACTTAACTTTCAATGATCTCTGCTGCAATCCACACTCAGCCACCTGCAATCACTCCCACAAAACCACACACAGCACTAGAACTCCTTGTTTTTTTAACTCCACTTAATAAGAAGCCCACTTAGTAGAGCAAGCCCCAGGAAGAGCAGGCTCTACAGAGTTTTAGTGGGTTAATTTATAGCACCTGGTTGCCCAGGGCACTCCCCTTAATTAAGCAGAGAAAGCAGAGAAAGTCTATTGCAAAATTGTTACCTATCACTTGCCCTACACTTTAGCAAAAAATAATAATAAGTTATCCTTTAAGCATTCACGGTACAGGAAAAATCAAGTGATTATGTGGCTGGAGGTATATTAGGCGGTCATTGGATATCAATTTTACTGTTAACCAGTTAGATTACAGGCCCAAAAAAATAGGCATTCACCATACAGGAAATATGTGATTATGTGACTGAAGGCGCATTAGGCGGTCACCTTATAACAATTTTAATGTTGGCATTTAGATTAAAGGGCCCAAACATTATGCATTCACAGTACAGAAAAGATCAAGTGATTATGAGGCTGGTAGTATATTAGACGGTCACTGGATATCAATTTTATTGTTGGCCAGTTAGTTTACAGGCCCCAAACATTAATAATTCACTGTACAGAAAAGAACAAGCAATTATGTGGCTGGAGGATTTTTAGATGTTCATTGGATATCAATTTTACTGCAGGCCAGTGGAATATAGGTCCCAAATATTAGGCATTCACTGTACAGAAAAGAACAAGTGATTACGTGGCTGGAAGTACATGAAGCAGTCACTGTCTAACAATTTTACTGTTGGCTATTTAGATTACAGGCCCCAAACATTATGCATTCACCGTACAAAAAAGATTAAGTGATTATATAGCTGGAGGTATATTAGACGGTCATTGGATGTCAATTTTACTGCAGGCCAGTGTTGCACAGGCCCCAAATATTAGGCATTCACTGTACAGAAAAAAAAACTAATGATTATTTGGCTGGAGGTACATTAGGCATTCACTGTATAACAATTTTACTGTTGGCCAGTTAGATTACAAGCCCCCAAAAATTATGCATTTAGTGTACAAAAAAGTTCAAGTAATTATGTGGCTGGAGGTATTTTAGACGGTAATTGGATATACATTTTACTGCAGGCCAGTGGACTATAGGCCACAAATATTAGGCATTCACCATACAGAAAATAACAAGTGATTATGTGGCTAGAGGTATATTAGATGGTTATTGGATATCAATTTTACTGTTGGCCAGTTAGAATACATGCCCCAAACATTAGGCATTCACCGTACAGAAAAGTACAAGTTGTTATGTGGCTGGGCGTACATTAGACGGTCATTGGATATAAATTTTACTGTTGGTCAGTTATAATACAGACCGCAAACATCACAGAAAAGAATAACTGATTATGTAGCTTGAGGTATATTAGACGGTCATTCGATTTCAATTTTACTGTAGGCCAGTGGAGTACAGGCCCCAAACATTAGGCATTCACCATACAGAAAATAACTAGTGATTATATGGCTGGAGGTACATTAGGCGGTCGCCATCTAACAATTTTACTGTTGACAAAATAAATTACAGGCCCCAAAAAATTAAGTATTTAACGTACAGAAAAGATCAAATAATTACCATATTTTTCGCTCTATAAGACGCACCGGCCCATAAGACGCACCTAGGTTTTTGGGGAGGAAAATAAGAAAAAAAAATTTTTTAACCAAAAGGTGTGCTTTTGGTGGGTTTGGAACTAATGGTGGTCTGTGGGTGGCACTATTACTGGGGATCTGTGAAGGACACTGTTATAGGGGGATCTGTGGATGACGGACACTGTTACGGGGGGATCTGTGGATGACGGACACTGTTATGGGGGGGATCTGTGGATGAAGGACACTGTTATGGGGGATCTGTGGATGACGGACACTGTTACGGGGGGATCTGTGGATGACGGACACTGTTACGGTGGGGATCTGTGGATGACGGACACTGTTACGGGGGGATCTGTGGATGACGGACACACTGTTACAGGGGGGAATCTGTGGATGGCACTGTTACAGGGGGATCTGTGGATGGCACTGTTACAGGGGGGATCTGTGGGTGGCACTGTTACAGGGGGTATCTGTGGATGGCACTGTTATATATGTGCCATCCACAAACCCCCCACCCCATAACAGCGCCATCCACAGCCCCCCAGCCCCCCAGCCCATAACAGTGGCATCCACAGACACCCGCCCTTAACTGTGCCATCCCCGGATCAGCGCGCCACCCCCTCGCCGCCCCCGCCCCCCAGTATACAAATATAAAATGTCTTATTCAATTAAAATGTATTAGATATGCCCCCTCACTCCTAAACTCCTAATAGTACCTTACATCCTATTCCTAGGTTCTGTACAATTGCGGCAGGCAGGCATGCATTTAACGTGCAGAAAAGATCAAATAATTATGTGGCTGGAGGTATATTAGACTGTCATTGGATGTCAATTTTACTGCAGGCCAGTGGACTACAGGCCCCAAATATTTGGTTTTCACTGTACAGAAAAGATCAAGTGATTATGTTGCTGAAGGCATATTAGATGGTCTTTGGAAATCAATTTTATTGTTGGCCATCTAGATTACAGGCCCCAAAAATGATGCATTCACCATACAGAAAATATCAAGTGATTATGTGGCTGGAGGTATATTAGACGGTCATTGGATATCAATTTTACGGCAGGCCAGTGTAGTACAGGCCCCAAACATTAGGAATTCACAGTACGGAAAATATCAAGTGATTATGTGGCTGGAGGTATATTAGATGGTCATTGAATATCAATTTTACTGCAGGCCAGTGGACAACATGTTTAAAATTTTAGGCATTTACAGTACAGAAAAGTTCAAGTGATTATGTGGCTGGATGTACATTAGGCGGTCATTGGATATAAATTTTACTGTTGGCCAGTTCGATTACAGGCCCCAAATATTAGGCATTCACCATACAGAAAATATTAAGTGATTAAGTGGCTGAAGGTACAGTAGGTGGTCACCGTATAACAATTTTACTGTTGGCCAGTTAGATTACAGGCCCCCAAAATTGTGCATTCACCATACAGAAAAGATTAAGTAATTATGTGGATGGAGGTATATTAGGCGGTCATTGGATATCAATTTTACTGCAGGCCAGTGTAGTATAGGCAACAAACATTAGAAATTCACAGTACAGAAAAGAACAAGTGATTATGTGGGTGGAGGTATATTAGACAGTCATTGGATATCAATTTTATTATTGACCATTTAGAATACAGGACATTAGGCATTCACCATACAGAAAAGATAAAGTCATTATTTTGCTGGAGGTATATGAGACGGTCATTGGATGTCAATTTTACTGCAGGCCAGTGGACTACAGGCCACAAATATTAGGTATTCGCTGTACAAAAAAGATCAAGTGATTATGTGGCTGGATGCATATTAGATGGTATTTGGATATAAAATTTATTGTTGGCCATTTAGATTACAGGCCCCAAAAATGATGCATTCACCATACAGAAATGATCAAGTGGTTATGTGGCTGGAAGTATATTAGATGGTCATTAGATATCAATTTTACTGCAGGCCAGCGAAGTACAGGCCCCAAACATTAGGCATTCACTGTACAGAAAGAACAATTGATTATTTGGCTGGAGGTACAGTAGGCGGTCACTGTATAACAATTTTACTCTTGGCCAGTTAGATTACAGGCCCCCAAAATAATGCATTCACCGTACAGAAAAGATCAAGTGATTATGTGGCTGGAGGTATATTAGACAGTCATTTGATATTAATTTTACTGCAGGCCAGTGTAGTATAGGCACCAAACATTAGAAATTCACGATACAGAAAAGAACAAGTGATTATGTGGCTGGAGGTATATTAGTCATTGGATATTATTTTTATTGTTGACCATATAGAATACGGGCCCCAAACATTAGGCATTTACCGTACAGAAAAGGACAAGATGTTATGTGACTGGAGGTTTATTAGACGGTCATTGGATATCAATTTTTATTTTGGTCAGTTAGATTACAGGCCCCAAGCAATAGGCATTTACCGTATAGAAAATAACAACTGACTATGTGGCTGGAGATATATTAGACAGTCATTGGATATTAATTTTACTGCAGGCCAGTGGAGTAAAGGCCCCAAACATTAAGCATTCACCATACAGAAACAAAATAGTAATTATGTGGCTGGGGGTACACTAGGTGGTCACTGTCTAACAATTTTACTTTTGACCAGATAGATTATAGGCCCCCAAAAATTATGCATTTAACTTACAGAAAAGATCAAATAATTATGTGGCAAAGTTATATTAGACAGTCATTGGATATCATTTTTACTGCAGGCCAGTGTAGTACAGGCCCCAAACATTAGGCATTCTCAGGACAGAGAAGATAAAGTAATTTTGTGCCTGGAGGAATTTTAGACGGTCATTGGATATCAATTTTACTTCAGGCCAGTGTGGTACAGGCCCCAAACATTAGGAATTCACTGTACAGAAAATAACAAATGAATATGTGGCTGGAGTTACAGTAGGCGGTCACCGTATAACAATTTTACTATTGGCCAGGTAGATTATAGGCCCCAAAAGATTATGCATTAAACATACATAAAGATCAAGTAATTACATGACTGGAGGTATATTAGATGGTCATTGCATTTTACTGCAGGCCAGTGGACTACATGCCCCAAATATTAGGCATTCACCATACAGAAAAGTTCAAGTGATTATGTGGCTGGAGGTACATTAGGCGGTCATTGGATATTAATTTTACTGTTGGCCAGTTAGATTTCTGCCTAAATATTAGGCATTTACCTTACAGTAAAGATTAAGTGATTATGTGACTGGAGGTATATTAGACGGTCATTGAATATCAATTTTACTGCAGGCCAGTTAGATTACACGCCCCAAATAATAGGCATTTACCGTACAGAAAAGAACAACTGATTATGCGGCTGGAGGTATATTAGACGGTAGAGTTGAGCGAACACCTGGATGTTCGGGTTCGAGAAGTTCGGCCGAACTTCCCGAAAATGTTCGGGTTCGGGATCCGAACCCGATCCGAACTTCGTCCCGAACCCGAACCCCATTGAAGTCAATGGGGACCCGAACTTTCCGGCACTAAAACGGCTGTAAAACAGCCCAGGAAAGGGCTAGAGGGCTGCAAAAGGCAGCAACATGTAGGTAAATCCCCTGCAAACAAATGTGGATAGGGAAATTAATTAAAATAAAAATTTAATAAATAAAAATTAACGAAAATCAATTGGAGAGAGGTCCCATAGCAGAGAATCTGGCTTCCCATCACCCACCACTGGAACAGTCCATTCTCAGATATTTAGGCCCCGGCACCCAGGCAGAGGAGAGAGGTCCCGTAACAGACAATCTGGCTTCATGTCAGCAGAGAATCAGTCTTTATGTCATAGCAAAGAATCAGGCTTCACGTCACCCACCACTGCAACAGTCCATTGTCATAAATTTAGGCCCAGCACCCAGGCAGAGGAGAAAGGTCCCGTAACAGAGGATCTGGCTTCATGTCAGCAGAGAATCAGTCTGCATGTCATAGCAGAGAATCAGTCTTCATGTCATAGCAGAGAATCAGGCTTCACGTCACCCACCACTGTAAGAGTCTATTTTCATAAATTTAGGCCCAAGCAGAGGAGAGAGGTCCCGTAACAGACAATCTGGCTTCATGTCAGCAGAGAATCAGTCTTCATGTCATAGCAGAGAATCAGGCTTCACGTCACCCACCACTGCAACAGTCCATTTTCAAAAATTTAGGCCCAGCACCCAGGCAGAGGAGAGAGGTCCTGTAACAGACAATCTGGCTTCATGTCAGCAGAGAAATAGTCTGCATGTCATAGCAGAGAATGAGGCTTCACATCAGCCACCACTGCAACAGTCCATTGGCATATATTTAGGCCCAGCACCCAGGCAGAGGAGAGAGGTCCCGTAACAGACAATCTGGCTTCATGTCAGCAGAGAATCAGTCTTCATGTCATAGCAGAGAATCAGGCTTCAGGTCACCCACCACTGCAACAGTCCATTTTCATAAATTTAGGCCCAGCACCCAGGCAGAGGAGAGAGGTCCCGTAACAGACAATCTGGCTTCATGTCAGCAGAGAATTAGTCTGCATGTCATAGCAGAGAATGAGGCTTCACATCAGCCACCACTGCAACAGTCCATTGGCATATATTTAGGCCCAGCACACAGGCAGAGGAGAGAGGTCCCGTAACAGACAATCTGGCTTCATGTCAGCAGAGAATCAGTCTTCATGTCATAGCAGAGAATCAGGCTTCACGTCACCCACCACTGTAAGAGTCCATTTTCATAAATTTAGGCCCAGCACCCAGGCAGAGGAGAGAGGTCCCGTAACAGACAATCTGGCTTCATGTCAGCAGAGAATTAGTCTGCATGTCATAGCAGTGAATGAGGCTTCATGTCAGCCACCACTGCAACAGTCCATTGTCATATATTTAGGCCCAGCACACAGGCAGAGGAGAGAGGTCCCGTAACAGACAATCTGGCTTCATGTCAGCAGAGAATTAGTCTGCATGTCATAGCAGAGAATTAGGCTTCACGTCAGCCACCAATGCAACAGTCCATTGTCAGATATTTAGGCCCAGCACCCAGGCAGAGGAGAGAGGTCCCGTAACAGAGGATCTGGCTTCATGTCAGCAGAGAATCAGTCTTCATATCATAGCAGAGAATCAGGCTTCACGTCACCCACCACTGCAACAGTCCATTTTCATAAATTTAGGCCCAGCACCCAGGCAGAGGAGAGAGGTCCCGTAACAGACAATCTGGCTTCATGTCAGCAGAGAATTAGTCTGCATGTCATAGCAGAGAGTCAGGCTTCACGTCAGCCACCAATGCAACAGTCCATTGTCAGATATTTAGGCCCAGCACCCAGGCAGAGGAGAGAGGTCCCGTAACAGAGGATCTGGCTTCATGTCAGGAGAGGTTCATTCAACTTTGGGTAGCCTCGCAATATAATGGTAATATGAAAATAAAAATAGGATTGAATGAGGAAGTGCCCTGGAGTCCAATAATATATGATTAAGGGGACGTAGTTAATGTCTAATCTGGACAAGGGACGGACAGGTCCTATGGGATCCATGCCTGGTTCATTTTTATGAACGTCAGCTTGTCCACATTGGCTGTAGACAGGCGGCTGCGTTTGTCTGTAATGACGCCCCCTGCCGTGCTGAATACACGTTCAGACAAAACGCTGGCCGCCGGGCAGGCCAGCACCTCCAAGGCATAAAAGGCTAGCTCTGGCCACGTGGACAATTTAGAGACCCAGAAGTTGAATGGGGCCGAACCATCAGTCAGTACGTGGAGGGGTGTGCACACGTACTGTTCCACCATGTTAGTGAAATGTTGCCTCCTGCTAACACGTTGCGTATCAGGTGGTGGTGCAGTTAGCTGTGGCGTGTTGACAAAAGTTTTCCACATCTCTGCCATGCTAACCCTGCCCTCAGACGAGCTGTCCGTGACACAGCTGCCTTGGCGACCTCTTGCTCCTCCTCTGCCTTGGCCTTGGGCTTCCACTTGTTCCCCTGTGACATTTGGGAATGCTCTCAGTAGCGCGTCTACCAACGTGCGCTTGTACTCGCGCATCTTCCTATCACGCTCCAGTGCAGGAAGTAAGGTGGGCACATTGTCTTTGTAGCGTGGATCCAGCAGGGTGGCAACCCAGTAGTCCGCACAGGTTAAAATGTGGGCAACTCTGATGTCGTTGCGCAGGCACTGCAGCATGTAGTCGCTCATGTGTGCCAGGCTGCCCAGGGGTAAGGTCAAGCTGTCCTCTGTGGGAGGCGTATCGTCATCGTCCTGCCTTTCCCCCCAGCCACGCACCAGTGATGGACCCGAGCTGCGTTGGGTGCCACCCCGCTGTGACCATGCTTCATCCTCATCCTCCTCCACCTCATCCTCGTTCTCCTCGTCCTCCAGTAGTAGGCCCTGGCTGGCCACATTTGTACCTGGCCTCTGCTGTTGCCAAAAACCTCCCTCTGAGTCACTTCGAATAGACTGGCCTGAAAGTGCTAAAAATGACCCCTCTTCCTCCTCCTCCTCCTCCTCCTCCTGGGCCACCTCCTTTTCCATCATCGCCCTAAGTGTTTTCTCAAGGAGACATAGAAGTGGTATTGTAACGCTGATAATGGCGTCATCGCCACTGGCCATGTTGGTGGAGTACTCGAAACAGCGCAACAGGGCACACAGGTCTTGCATGGAGGCCCAGTCATTGGTGGTGAAGTGGTGCTGTTCTGTAGTGCGACTGACCCGTGCGTGCTGCAGCTGAAACTCTACTATGGCCTGCTGCTGCTCGCACAGTCTGTCCAGCATGTGCAAGGTGGAGTTCCACCTGGTGGGCACGTCGCATATGAGGCGGTGAGCGGGAAGGCCGAAGTTACGCTGTAGCGCAGACAGGCGAGCAGCAGCAGGATGTGAACGCCGGAAGCGCGAACAGACGGCCCGCACTTTATGCAGCAGCTCTGACATGTCGGGGTAGTTGTGAATGAACTTCTGCATCACCAAATTCAGCACATGCGCCAAGCAAGGGATGTGCGTCAAATTGGCTAGTCCCAGAGCTGCAACGAGATTTCGCCCATTATCACACACCACCAGGCCGGGCTTGAGGCTCACCGGCAGCAACCACTCGTCGGTCTGTTGTTCTATACCCCGCCACAACTCCTGTGCGGTGTGGGGCCTGTCCCCCAAACATATGAGTTTCAGAATGGCCTGCTGACGTTTACCCCGGGCTGTGATGAAGTTGGTGGTGAAGGTGTGTGGTTGACTGGATGAGCAGGTGGAAGAAGAGGAGGAGGAAGCCGAGAAGGAGGAGGTGGCAACAGGAGGCAAAGAATGTTGCCCTGCGATCCTTGGCGGCGGAAGGACGTGCGCCAAACAGCTCTCCGCCTGGGGCCCAGCTGCCACTACATTTACCCAGTGTGCAGTTAGGGAGATATAGCGTCCCTGGCCGTGCTTACTGGTCCACGTATCTGTGGTTAGGTGGACCTTGCTACAGATGGCGTTGCGCAGTGCACACTTGATTTTATCGGATACTTGGTTGTGCAGGGAAGGCACGGCTCTCTTGGAGAAGTAGTGGCGGCTGGGAACAACATACTGTGGGACAGCAAGCGACATGAGCTGTTTGAAGCTGTCTGTGTCCACCAGCCTAAATGACAGCATTTCATAGGCCAGTAGTTTAGAAATGCTGGCATTTAGGGCAATGGATCGAGGGTGGCTAGGTGGGAATTTACGCTTTCTCTCAAATGTTTGTGAGATGGAGAGCTGAACGCTGCCGTGTGACATGGTTGAGACGCTTGGTGACGGAGGTGGTGGTGGTGGTGTTGGTGGTACATCCCCTGTTTGCTGGGCGGCAGGTGCCAACGTTCCTCCAGAGGCGGAGGAAGAGGCCGAGGCGGCAGCAGCAGAAGAGGTAGCAGGGGGAGCCTGAGTGACTTCCTTGGTTTTAAGGTGTTTACTCCACTGCAGTTCATGCTTTGCATGCAGGTGCCTGGTCATGCAGGTTGTGCTCAGGTTCAGAACGTTAATGCCTCGCTTCAGGCTCTGATGGCACAGCGTGCAAACCACTCGGGTCTTGTCGTCAGCACATTGTTTGAAGAAGTGCCATGCCAGGGAACTCCTTGAAGCTGCCTTTGGGGTGCTCGGTCCCAGATGGTGGCGGTCAGTAGCAGGCGGAGTCTCTTGGCGGCGGGTGTTCTGCTTTTGCCCACTGCTCCCTCTTTTGCTACGCTGTTGGCTCGGTCTCACCACTGCCTCTTCCTCCGAACTGTGAAAGTCAGTGGCACGACCTTCATTCCATGTGGGGTCTAGGACCTCATCGTCCCCTGCATCGTCTTCCACCCAGTCTTGATCCCTGACCTCCTGTTCAGTCTGCACACTGCAGAAAGACGCAGCAGTTGGCACCTGTGTTTCGTCATCATCAGAGACATGCTGAGGTGGTATTCTTATGTCCTCATCATCAGGAAACATAAGTGGCTGTGCGTCAGTGCAGTCTATGTCTTCCACCGCTGGGAAAGGGCTAGGTGGATGCCCTTGGGAAACCCTGCCAGCAGAGTCTTCAAACAGCATAAGAGACTGCTGCATAACTTGAGGCTCAGACAGTTTCCCTGATATGCATGGGAGTGATGTGACAGACTGATGGGGTTGGTTTTCAGGCGCCATCTGTGCGCTTTCTGCAGAAGACTGGGTGGGAGATAATGTGAACGTGCTGGATCCACTGTCGGCCACCCAATTGACTAATGCCTGTACCTGCTCAGGCCTTACCATCTTTAGAACGGCATTGGGCCCCACCATATATCGCTGTAAATTCTGGCGGCTACTGGGACCTGAGGTAGTTGGTACACTAGGACGTGTGGAGGTGGCAGAACGGCCACGTCCTCTCCCAGGACCAGAGGGTCCACTAACACCACCACGACCATGTCCACGTCCGCGTCCTTACTAGATGTTTCCTCAGGCTTTGAATTGGGCCTAGATATTCGCTGTACCGGTATGGGACTGATTAGTTGGGTGCACAGGACGTGTGGTATTTGCACCCAGTACGTCTTCCCAGGACCTACCTGGTTACAAACACCACAACGACTGTCCACCGTCCGCGTCCTTACTAGATGCATCCTCATGTATGGTTTAATTTGAGGCCTATTATTAGGCGATGGAGTGACTCGGTTATTAGATTTACTAACAGAATTAGACTTGGAAATGCACAGTAGCGTTTGTGGTCGTGGCAACCAAGTACGTGTCTGTCCTACCTGGGCTACCCTACCCCTAAGCGGTCAGAGTTGTGCCGTGACCGTGTCGTGGAGGGACGCCTGAAAGAGGGCATCCCCTTTGAGAGTAACAGGAGAAAAGGGTGGATGGGAGGGAGGACTCTGCACTACGTACGCTTGTGGGAGGGCGCCGGCCGTTGAAGTAGGTGGCCAAGCCCCTCCCACAAATACAGGCCAATGAATCGGCCTTTACACTTGTGGTCGTGGCAACCAAGTACGTGTCTGTCCTACCTGGGCTACCCCTAAGCGGTCAGAGTTGTGCCGTGACCGTGTCGTGGAGGGACGCCTGAAAGAGGGCAAAAGACATACTAGTAGGCAGAAGTATTTTATTGCAAAGACGTTACAAAGCTAAAGTTTGAAAGGCTGCCGACATTTCGGTTTCGGGGTGTGGTATGTAACGGTTGAAACAAGACGAGTGCCAACGCCCCAGTTTCTGAATGACATGCGCAGGCACTCGGTTCTTGGAGGCCGCGGATGCCGCGCCTATGCGGAACGAATGGCCCGAAATGGTGGCAGGGTCGCCGCCCGCGCTGGCCACTAGTGATCTTACATGGGATATGAACTGTTGGGTGGTGAGCGGTACCACCCCGAAGGGTAACAATGGACTGTTCGGTCCGGCCCCGGACAAGGCGGACCGTAACCGACGAAGCACCGTGACGGGACACCATTGATGTGCTGTGGGAAAGTAGGATACCTGGACAGGGGGTCCCACCTGGGAGGTCTTAGACGTCTTGAGCAGTAATGTAAACCCGTCGGAGTTCTGGACCAGTTGGTCTACCGTGAGGAATCTGTTGCTGCCTGGTGAACAGGTAAACTCCCCAGGTCTCAGGAAGCCGTAGAAGGCTAAGTAGATGGCGGATTTAAGTACCAAGCTGGCCAAAACCCCGAAAGGATTACCGTCCAAGGCGTCGGACAGTTTGCGGAAAAGAGGGCCGGTGACCGGCTGCCTGCGAACTTGGCTTTGAGGCCCGCACTTGCTCAAACCCTTGAGGGCAGCTTTGACAGTGTGTATGGTGAACACTGATGCTAGCTCGGGATGGCTAACAGAGAGGAAGTGTTGCACTCCCGCCAGGTATGACCTCACTGTAGCGTGGGAGAGCTTGCGTACAGAGTGGCAATAACCGATGAACGCCAGGATGTACTCTGGAAAACTGGAGTCCTCCTGAGGACATTCTCCTCGAAACCTGCAGAACGTCTTCCACCCGGTGTTGTACGCCCTGGTCGTGTTAGGCGAGAGGGAATGGCGTATTAGAGCGTGGGCCGTCTCAAGGTGGTCGGTTACACTAGCCTTAAGGACTCGAGAGGAGGGATGGTGGCGCCTGTCGAATCTGCCTCTGGCATGATCTGGAAAAAACGGGAGAAGTTAGCCCTCGACAAGGCGTCAGCAGCCCCGTTTTGCGCACCTGGCACATGCGCACTAAAAACATGAAAGTGGTGTTGTAGGGAGAGCTGCACTAACCGTCTGAGAAAACACATGACTTGGCTAGATTTCGACAGCCCACTATTGAGAATGTCCACTACGGCTGTGTTGTCAGTTACGAACAGAACAGACTGACGTGCCCAAAACTTGCCCCAAATGTGGGCGGCCACCACAATGGGGTACAGCTCGAACAGCGCCGAGGTCTGGAGGAAGCCCGGGATTTGTCCCACCTCGGCAGGCCATGCGTCTGCCACCCAGTGGGTGCCGAAAATGGCGGCAAACCCTGAGCCCGCAGCTGCATCTGAAAAGACTGTAGGCGACTGACACGACAGCTCGGGTACAAATAAGGAGACCCCGTTCCACTGGCTCAGGAAATGGTCCCACATGTGGAGGTCCGCTAGGGCTTGACTGTCCAAGCACACTGGGCTGTCCTGTTCTGGGGCGGAACTCAAGAGCGCGAGTAGGCGGGATATGAACGCTCTGCCCTGCGGGATGATGCGCATGGCGAAGTTCAACATGCCCAGTAGAGACTGAAGGTCAGCCTTAGTGACCACGGTCGTGACTGTGAACCTGTGAATGACTCCTCTGATCCTTGTTAACTTGTCCGCCGGCAATCTAGCTAGCATATGCTGGGAGTCTAACTCGATGCCCAGAAAGGTGATGACTGTGGCCGGGCCTTCTACTTTCTTGGGGGACACTGGGACATCTAACTGGGAAAAGCACCTGAGTAACTTGCCCAGCCCTAGGGGGAGTGCCCCTGGCCTCTCAATCAGCAGGAAGTCATTCAAGTAATGGATGACAAACTCACAGAGGACTATGTGTTCCAAGATCCAGTGGAGTGCCTGAGCCAACTGATCGAAGAGCCAGGGGCTACTCTTGGAACCAAAGGTGAGCTTGGTGGAGAAAGAGTACAGGCCTTTCCACTTGATGCCGTGCCACTGCCAGAGGGCTGGCATGATGGGAAGCAACTTGAAGGCATCCGATATGTCGGCTTTGGATAACCAGGACCCTGGGCCCGTTTTCATGATTATGGCGATAGCCTGGTCTATCGAAGCATATCTCATGCCCACTTCCTCCGAAGGAATGAGGGAGTTGAGGCTGGGGACCTGGGAGCCGTGTGGGGCCGACAAGTCGATAATGAGTCTCTCCTTCCCGCTGAACTTGCCTGTGAATACCCCCATGGGACTGACTCTCCAGCGTTGAAAAGGGGGCACACCAAAGGGACCGATTAGGAACCCCTTGCTCAACTCGGCTTCTATTAGTGCGTCTACCGAGGCGGGATTTCTTTCGGCTGACTGAAGGTTTTTGCACTCGTGTGCGGACTCTGGAGTCGTGATCAGTCCCGTGTGGAAGCCCTCGTGAAATCCTGTCACCAGGAACTGAACAAACCCAGGGTTGTGGTGACCTTGCAAGAATTCTTGTAGACGGCTGATATTGACCACACTCATGTAACTTTTTACCGATTTTAATGAGCATGCTACTCGGGGGTGGGCCCTAAAACAATTGGTACAGATATGCAACAACCGGCACTGCCCAAAATTACAAAAGGCGTAATTAAAGTTGTTGCATATCTGTGCCCTTCCTAGCTGAATGATGGGCCGGCCCAGCTTGTCTACTGAGCTGGGGGGCCTGAAGACCTCAAGAGGACCAGCTGCCGAGCTGGAGGGGTAGGACGCCGTGCTGACGGCGGACTTATCGCACCACTCGACCGAGTGGAAGATAGATTGACAGGCGGAACAGGAGGGAGCCTTCAGACCTGCAAAGTGTCTGCAGAAAAGCTCAGTGTCCAGGTTGGACCAGTCAGTAACGTGTTGAAACTGGGAGAGAGCCGCTGCCGCCTTAGCTGCAAATGAACAGTGGTAGTCGTAGAACGCGGTTCCTCCATACCTATGATCCAACTCTGTGACCCTGAAGAGATAAAGGTCTAGTTCCTCCCTCCTGTCTGGCCTGGCAGTGAAAATGACATCCCTAAAAAGACTAAACGCCATGACGAATTCCGGGATGGACAATTTGCGGTTGAGCCGGTGGTCGCGGCTCCTTAGTACCACTGACATTTCTCCACAAGCTATAACCTTGTTGTCAGAAAGGTCCCTGGAGGCTATGAGTAGAGACGCAAGATTGACATCCCTACCCTCTAGGATGTCCTTCCTGATGTTGACCGGGACATAGTGGGAGGGAGTCACGATAGGGACGGACTGGGCAGAACGAATGTCTGCTATGGCAGAGGTGGAGGCGACCGGAACCTCGAGGGAGGAAACTGGTGCGACTGTGCTGCGAGCCTCGATGGACTCCAACCTCGCCTGCATGGATGTGACGGCCGACGTCAGACTGTTTAGCATGACATGTATCTGAGTCAGCGATGTTTGCATCGTAGTTGCAGGGGGATCATTGGCGCTGGGTGCCAGGGAGTCTCTCCACAGCCGATATAGCTCTGCTTTCCTGGCGGTTGCCAGGAAGGGAACGCCCCGCTTTGTCAACTCCGCCATCAGCCTAGGAATTGTCCAAGCACGTAGGGACGGTGTACTGCCCCTCTCGGACGTCTGTGCTACGACCTCGTCCACCGACGCGTCGACAATGTCCGATGCACGTGACATTGCGGCTGTGGAAAGAGTAACGTAACATGACCGACTAGCCTGGATGGTCGCTGGCACCCGTGCAGCTGTCTAACCACGTAATGAAAAAAGTGAACAATCCCGTGAGGTATGCACACTGAACCAGTGAGGTATGCACACTGAACCAACTGAGAATCCCTATGCACTGATTTCCACGGAAGTATATAACGAAAAATGAAACGACCTGTACGTTTAAAACAAACCATGAGACCCCAGTCTGCAGGCAGCCACTTCCCATCCCCCGACGTGTACCCCACTACCTTGGTAGCCAAGGAAAATCAATTGAGATCCCACCAACTTCTCTCTGACTAGCCACTGTATAGAACCTGGAAAACAACAACGGAACAATGCAAAAAGAACCGGTCAATGCATGAGGCTCAATCACCAGGACGTGTTCGTGAGGTGAGGTATGGTGACTGGTGGGAGTGGGTGTTTTTTTTTTTTTGACGTTGACCAGTGCCTGACGTTTGACGATGAAACCCCTACCTATCTAGGCGGCACGGCGGCCCGTGCCAGACTTTAATGTGGGCGAGGAGCGAGCCGTTGCGTGCGCCGCCGTGCTCCATGGTAACCGCGTGGGGAACGTGGCGTTCCCTGGTATCATGAACCACGTGGGGATGGATTTTAGGCAACGGCTGGCACTCCCCGCAAACATGAGATGGGTGCCACGTGGAGAGCTAACGCGTGTCCCTGACAGGGTGCTCAGTGCGGGGCCCTCTCTGTCCCAGGGAGGCGCCGTCCGCTGGCTGAGCACTTCTGCCGCGTGGGGAGCAGCGCAGCCCTCTGGCATGAGGTCGGCTCAGGGGGGCCCCCGGCGACGGGGGCCCCATCTTGCCGAGACTAAAAAATGCCGCGTGGGGGGCCTCACCGGTCCCTGATGGGGCGCCCAGTGCGGGGGTGCCCCCCTACTCCACGAGGGGCCGCCCCCCACCGGCTGGGCATCCCCACCGCGTGGGGAAACGGAGCTGCCCCCTGGCATAGGGGGAGGCCTAATCAGACGTGCCTCCCCCCTTCTGTGTGGGACGTGCCACGTGGGGGGTGCACCACTCCCTGATGGGGTGCCCAGTGCGGGGGTGCCCCCCTACTCCACGAGAGGCCGCCCCCCGCCGGCTGGGCATCCCCACCGCGTGGGGAGGAAATGCGCCCCCTGGCAATTTGGGGAAGTGTGTGTGAGTCGCCGACCCACAGCTGGCTGCGCTGCCCCCAGGCGAGGGAGCGAGGCAGCGCAGGCTGTGTACCGGCCGAGAAGAGGGGGCGGAAGCGGGCGGGGAGTTTGGCCCTCATGTGACCAACATGGCTCCGCCCCCCGCCGGAGAGCGGTGCCGAGCACGAGCCTGGGCGGCGGAGGAGGGGGGTGCTGTATGCGTGGCTCCATCCCCCCCCCCTCCCAGAGGCTGACGAGATGCCGCTTGTTGAACGGGCAGGAGGGTGAATCAGACGCAGCGTATGGCGGCCCCTACGTACCAAAGGGCCGACCACCGCACGCCCGCCTGTGCACTTACCCGATCCACCAGAGGGACTGCCAGGTACGAGCGCACGCTTCCTCTCAGGACTCTGCACTACGTAAGCTTGTGGTTAGGGCGCCGGCCGTTGAAGTAGGTGGCCAAGCCCCTCCCACAAATACAGGCCAATGAATCGGCCTTTACACGTGTGTGAAGTTATTCTGAATGACCCTATTTGCACCTTGAATATTATATACCCTTTTAGGGATAGATTTCAAATAGCTCTGATATAGCAGAAACCACTAAATTATGAAATTGCTAAATTGGGAATTGTATTTCAACCCAGAACAAAAAATGTGCTTTGACGGACACTAAATAACTTTCCCAGCCACAACAGTACAGCGGTAACGAGAGATTTAGCGGGATATAAATTTGAGGCCTAGTATTTAGGCGCTGGGTGACCGGTATGGATTTACTAACAGAATTAGACTTGGAAATGCACAGTAGCGTGTGTTTGAAGTTATTCTGAATGACCCTATGTGCACCTTGAATATTATATACCCTTTTAGGGATAGATTTCAAATAGCTCTGATATAGCAAAAACCACTAAATTATGAAATTGCTAAATTGGGAATTGTATTTTAACCCAGAACAAAAAATGTGCTTTGACGGACACTAAATAACTTTCCCAGCCACAACAGTACAGCGGTAACGAGAGATTTAGCGGGATATAAATTTGAGGCCTAGTATTTAGGCGCTGGGTGACCGGTATGGATTTACTAACAGAATTAGACTTGGAAATGCACAGTAGCGTGTGTGTGTAGTTATTCTGAATGACCCTATGTGCACCTTGAATATTATATACCCTTTTAGGGATAGATTTCAAATAGCTCTGATATAGCAGAAACCACTAAATTATGAAATTGCTAAATTGGGAATTGTATTTCAACCCAGAACAAAAAATGTGCTTTGACGGACACTAAATAACTTGCCCATCCACAACAGGACAGCGGTAACGACAGATTTAGCGGGATATAAATTTGAGGCCTAGTATTTAGGCGCTGGGTGACCGGTATGGATTTACTAACAGAATTAGACTTGGAAATGCACAGTAGCGTGTGTGTGTAGTTATTCTGAATGACCCTATGTGCACCTTGAATATTATATACCCTTTTAGGGATAGATTTCAAATAGCTCTGATATAGCAGAAACCACTAAATTATGAAATTGCTAAATTGGGAATTGTATTTCAACCCAGAACAAAAAATGTGCTTTGACGGACACTAAATAACTTGCCCATCCACAACAGGACAGCGGTAACGACAGATTTAGCGGGATATAAATTTGAGGCCTAGTATTTAGGCGCTGGGTGACCGGTATGGATTTAGTGACAGAATTAGACTTGGAAATGCACAGTAGCGTGTGTGTGAAGTTATTCTGAATGACCCTATGTGCACCTTGAATATTATATACCCTTTTAGGGATAGATTTCAAATAGCTCTGATATAGCAGAAACCACTAAATTATGAAATTGCTAAATTGGGAATTGTATTTCAACCCTGAACAAAGAATGTGCTTTAACGGACACTAAATAACTTGACCAGCCACAACAGTTCAGCGGTAACGACAGATTTAGCGGGATATAAATTTGAGGCCTAGTATTTAGGCGCTGGGTGACCGGTATGGATTTAGTGACAGAATTAGACTGGGATATGGCCAAAAAAAAAACACACTATTGCTGGTTAAATGCACTTGGTGTGACAGCTTGACCAACCACACTACTGAAGGTTAAATGCACTTGGTGACGGGCGCAGCTTGCCCCTGATGTAGTATATGGCCAAAAAATGAACAGACTATTGCTGGTTAAATGCACTTGGTGACGGGCGCAGCTTGCACCTGATTTAGTATATGGCCAAAAAATTTACAGACTATTGCTGGTTAAATGCACTTGGTGTGACAGCTTCACCCTGATGTATGCTTTAGCCAAAAAACAACCACACCATTGAGGGTTAAATGCACTTGGTCGCAGAAAGGGCTGGAGCACCACAAGACACAAAATCGCCGCCGATCACCCCAGAAAAAAGTGACTGACAAACGGTCTGGGCTGCCTAAAAACAGTGAGCAATTGAATTTCAGCAGCTCAATGATGCACAGCTGCAGATCGATCGATTAATCAAGTCCTTTGGAGAAGTTAATCTGCCTAATCTCGCCCTACTGTCGCAGCCGCAACCTCTCCCTACGCTAATCAGAGCAGAGTGACAGGCGGCGCTATGTGACTCCAGCTTAAATAGAGGCTGGGTCACATGGTGCTCTGGCCAATCACAGCCATGCCAATAGTAGGCATGGCTGTGACGGCCTCTTGGGGCAAGTAGTATGACGCTTGTTGATTGGCTGCTTTGCAGCCTTTCAAAAAGCGCCAAGAAAGCGTCACAAACGCGCCAAGAAAGCGACGAACACCGAACCCGAACCCGGACTTTTACGAAAATGTCCGGGTTCGGGTCCGTGTCACGGACACCCCAAAATTCGGTACGAACCCGAACTATACAGTTCGAGTTCGCTCATCCCTATTAGACGGTCATTGAATATCAATTTTACTGCAGGCCAGTTAGATTACAGGCCCCATATAATAGGCATTTACCATACAGAAAAGATCAAGTGATTATGTAGCTGGTGGTACGTTAGGCGGTTATTGGAAATCAAATTTACCATTGGAAAGTTAGCTTCAATTTTACTGCAGGCCAGTTAGATTACAGGCCCCAAATATTAAGCATTCACCTTACAGAAAATATTAAGTGATTAGGAGTCTGGAGGTACAGTAGGCGGCCACCGTATAACAATTTTACTGTTGGCCAGTTACATTACAGGCCCCAAAAAATTATGCATTCAACGTACAGAATAGATAAAGTAATTATGTAGCTGGAGGTATATTAGATGGTCATTGGATATCAATTTGATTGTTGGCCAGTTAGTTTTCAGGCCCCAAAAATTAAGCATTCACCGTACAGAAAAGAAGTGATTTTTGGGCTAGAGGTACATTAGGCGGTCATTGGATATCAATTTTACTGCATGCCAGTGGACTACATGCCCCAAATATTAAGCATTCACCGTACAGAAAAGATCAAGTGATTATGTGGCTGGAGGTATATTAGGCGGTCATCTGATATCAATATTAATGTTGGCCAGTTAGATTTTAGGCCCCAAACATTAGGCGTTCATCGTACAGAAAATATGTGTTTATGTGGCTGGAGGAACATTAGGTGGTCACCGTATAACAATTTTAATGTTGGCAGTTAGATTACAGGGCCCAAACATTATGCATTCACAGTACAGAAAAGATCAAGTAATTATGTGGCTGGAAGTATATTAGATGGTAATTGGATATCAATTTCACCGCAGGCCAGTGTAGTACAGACCCCAAACATCAGGCATTCACTGTACAGAAAAGAACAAGTGATTATTTGGCTGAAGGTACAGTAGGCGGTCACCGTATAACAATTTTACGGTCACTTAGATTACAGGCCCCCAAATTTATGCATTCACCATTCAGAAAAGATCAAGTAATTATGTGGCTGGAGGTATATTAGATGGTCATTGGATATCAATTTTACTGCAGGCCAGTATAGTATAGGCACCAAACATTAGAAATTCACGGTACAGAATAGAACAAGTGATTATGTGGGTGGAGGTGTATTAGACAGTCTTTGGATATCAATTTTATTGTTGACCATTTAAAATACAGGCCCCAAACATTAGTCATTTACTGTACAGAAAAGGAAAAGTTGTTATGTGGCTGGAGGTATATTAGACGGTCATGGGATATGAATTTTACTGTTGGTCAGCTAGAATATAGGCCCTAAACAATAGGCATTCACCATACAGAAAAGATATAGTGATTATGTGGATGGAGATACATTAGGTTGTCACGGTCTAACAATTTTACTGTTGACCAGATAGATTATAGGCCCCAAACAATTATGCATTTAACGTACAGAAAAAAAAAAAAAATTTGGCTAAAGGTATATTAGACGGTCATTGGATATCAATTTAAATGCAGGCCAGTGTAGTACAGGCCCCAAACATTAGACAATTACCAGATAGAGAAGATAAAGTGATTTTGTGGATGGAGGTATATTAGACGGTCATTGGATATCAATTTTCAGGCTAGTGTAGTACAGGCCCCAAACATTAGGAATTCACCGTACAGAAAAGAACAAGTGATTATGTGGCTGGAGTTACAGTTGGTGGTCACCGTATAACAATTTTACTATTGGCCAGGTAGATTATAGGCACCAAAAAATTATTCATTAAATGTATAGAAAAGATCAAGTAATTATTTTGCTTTAAGTATATTAGACGGTCATTGGATATCAATTTTATTGTTGGCCAATTAAATTACAGGCCCCAAAAATTATGCATTCACCATACAGAAAAGATCAAGTGATTATGTGGCTGGAGGTATATTAGGCGGTCATTGGATATGAATTTTAATGTTGGCCAGTTAGATTACAGGCCCCAAACATTAGGCGTCCATCGTTCATAAAATAAGTGATTATGTGGCTGGAGGCACATTAGGAGGTCACTGGATATCAATATTAATATTAGCCAGGTAAATTATAGGCCCCAAACATTAGGCGTTCATCGTACAGAAAATAAGTGATTATGTGGCTGGAGGTATATTAGGCGTTCATTGGATATCAATATTAATTTTGGCCAGTTAGATTATAGGCCCGTACAGAAAAGATCAAGTGATTTTGTGGCTGGAGGTATTTTTGGCGGTCATTGGATATCAATATGAATATTGGCCAGTTAGATTATAGGCCCCAAACATTAGGCGTTCCTCGTACAGAAAATAAGTGATTATGTGGCTAAAGGTTTATTAGACGGTCTTTGGATATCAATTTTACTGCAGGCCAGTGTAGTACAGGCCCCAAACATTAGGCAATTACCGGATAGTGAAGATAAAGTGATTTTGTGGCTGGAGGTATATTAGACGGTCATTGGATATCAATTTTCAGGCTAGTGTAGTACAGGCCCCAAACATTAGGAATTCACCGTACAGAAAAGAACAAGTGATTATGTGGCTGGAGTTACAGTTGGTGGTCACCGTATAACAATTTTACTATTGGCCAGGTAGATTATAGGCCCCAAAAATAGTTTCATTAAATGTACAGAAAAGATCAAGTAATTATTTTGCTTTAAGTATATTAGACGGTCGTTGGATGTCAATTTTACTGCAGGCTAGTAGACTACAGGCCCCAAGTATTAGGTATTAACTGTACAGAAAAGATCAAGTGAATATGTGGCTGGAGGCATATTAGATGGTATTTGGATATCAATTTTACTGTTGGCCATTTAGATTACAGGCCCCAAAAATTATGCATTCACCATACAGAAAAGATCAAGTGATTATGTGGCTGGAGGTATATTAGGCGGTTATTGGATATGAATTTTAATGTTGGCCAGTTAGATTACAGGCCCCAAACATTAGGCATTCATCATTCATAAAATAAGTGATTATGTGGATGGAGGCACATTAGGCAGTCACTGGATATCAATATTAATATTGGCCAGTTAGATTATAGGCCCCAAACATTAGACGTTCATCGTACAGAAAATAAGTGATTATGTGGCTGGAGGTATATTAGGCGGTCATTGGATATCAATATTAATGTTGACGAGTTAGATTATAGGCCCCAAACATTAGTCGTTCATCGTATATTTGGCGATCATTGGATATCAATATTAATGTTGGCCAGTTAGATTATAGGCCCGTACAGAAAAGATTAAGTGATTATATGGCTGTAGGTATATTAGGCGGTCATTGGATATCAATATTAATGTTGGCCAGTTAGATTATAGGCCCCAAACATTAGGCGTTCATCGTACAGAAAATAACTGATTATGTGGCTGGAGGCACATTAGGTGGTCACTGTATAACAATTTTAATGTGGCAGTTAGATTACAGGGCCCAAACATTATGCATTCACAGTACAGAAAAGATCAAGTGATTATGTGTCTGGAAGTATATTAGATGGTCATTGGATATCAATTTTACTGCAGGCCAGTGTAGTGCAGACCCCAAACATTAGGCATTCACTGTACAGAAAAGAACAAGTGATTATTTGGCTGGAGGTACAGTAGGTGGTCACCGTATAACAATTTTACTGCAGGCCAGTTATATTACAGGCCCCCCAAATTATGCATTCACCGTACAGAAAAGATCAAGTGATTATGTGGCTGGAGGAATATTAGACGGTCATTGGATATTAATTTTACTGCAGGCCAGTGTAGTATAGTTACCAAACATTAGAAATTTACGGTACCGAAAAGAACAAGTAATTATGTGGCTGGAGGTATATTAGATGGTTATTGGATACCAATTTTATTGTTGACCATATAAAATGCAGGCCCCAAACATTAGGCATTTACTATACAGAAAAGAACAACTGATTATGTGGCTGGAGGTATATTAAACGGTCATTGGATATCAATTTTACTGCAGGCCAGTGGAGTACAGGCCCCAAACATTAGGCAATCACTGTACAGAAAAGAAATAGTGATTATGTGGCTGAAGGTACATTCGGTGGTCACGGTCTAACAATTTTACTGTTGAACAGATAGATTATATGCCCCAAAATATTATGCATTTAACGTACAGAAAAAGTCAAATAATTATGTGGCTAAAGGTATATTATACGGTCATTGGATTTCAATTTTACTGCAGGCCAGTGTAGTACAGGCCCCAAACATTAGGCATTCACCGGATAGAGAAGATAAAGTGATTTTCTGGCTGGAGGCATTTTTTAGACGGTCATTGGATATCAATTTTACTTCAGGCCAGTGTAGAACAGGCACCAAACATTAGGAATTTACCATACAGAAAAGATCAAGTGATTATGTTGCTGGAGGTATATTAGACGGTCATTGGATATCAATTTTACTGCAGGCCAGTGGACTACATGCCCCAAATATTAGGCATTCACCGCATAGAATAGATTAAGTGATTTTGAGGCTGAAGGTACATTAGGCGGTCATTGGATATCAATTTTACTCTTGGCCAGTTAGATTACAGGCCCCAAATATTAGGCTTTCACTGTACAGAAAAGATCAAGTAATCATGTGGCTGGAGGTACATTAGGCGGTCATTGGATATCAATTTTTTCTGTTGGCTAGTTAGATTACAGGCCCCAAACATTATGCATTCACCATACAGAAAAGATCAAGTGATTATGTGACTTGAGGTTTATTAGATGGTCATTGGATGTCATTTTTACTGCAGGCCAGTGTAGTACAGGCACCAAACATTAGGAATTCACGGTACAGAAAAGAACATGTGATTACGTGGCTGGAGTTGCATTAGGCGGTCATTGTTTAACAATTTTACTGTTGACCAGTTAGATTATAGGCCCCCAAAAATTATGCATTCAACGTGCAGAATAGATCAAGTAATTATCTGGCTAGAGGTATATTAGTCGGTCATTGGATATCAATTTTACTGCATGCCAGTTAGATTACAGGCCCCAAAAATGAGTCATTCACCGTACAGAAAATAAGTGATTATGTGGCTGGAGGCACATTAGGCGGTCACCGTATAACAATTATAATGTTGGCAGTTAGATTACAGGCCCCAAACATTATGCATTCACCATACAGAAAAGATCAAGTGATTATGTGACTTGAGGTTTATTAGATGGTCATTGGATGTCATTTTTACTGCAGGCCAGTGTAGTACAGGCACCAAACATTAGGAATTCACGGTACAGAAAAGAACATGTGATTACGTGGCTGGAGTTGCATTAGGCGGTCATTGTTTAACAATTTTACTGTTGACCAGTTAGATTATAGGCCCCCAAAAATTATGCATTCAACGTGCAGAATAGATCAAGTAATTATCTGGCTAGAGGTATATTAGTCGGTCATTGGATATCAATTTTACTGCATGCCAGTTAGATTACAGGCCCCAAAAATGAGTCATTCACCGTACAGAAAATAAGTGATTATGTGGCTGGAGGCACATTAGGCGGTCACCGTATAACAATTATAATGTTGGCAGTTAGATTACAGGGCCCAAACATTATGCATTCACAGTACAGAAAAGATTAAGTGATTATGTGGCTGGCGATATATTAGACGTTCATTGGATATCAATTTTACTGCAGGCCAGTGGACTACATGCCCCAAATATTAAGCATTCACCGTACACAAAAGATCAAGTGATTATGTGGCTGGAGGTATATTAGACTGTCATTGGATATCAATTTTCCTGTTGGCCAGTTAGTTTACAAGCCCCAAAAATTTAGCATTCACCGTACAGAAAAGCACAAGTGATTATGTGGCTAGAGGTTTATTAGGCGGTCACCGTATAACAATTTTACTGTTGACCAGTTAGTTTACAGGCCCCAAAAATTAGGCATTCACCATACAGTAAAGATCAAGTGATTATGTGGCTGGAGGTATATTAGACGGTCATTAGATATCAATTTTACTGCAGGCCAGTGTAGTACAGGCCCAAAACATTCGGAATAGTGATGGACGAACATCTGCAGGGACGGTTCGCGAACACAATCAAATGTTCAAGAAACGCAAGTTCGTTGGCAGGCGAACCTGAAAAACCTTCAACTCATTTGTAGCCATGAAATAATTACTCGAAGTGCACAAATAGTCCTACAACATGGACAGTGACATACCAGATGTATTATTCAAATTTGCGATCTCCAATGCGAAATATCGGCAATATAATTTTCGCGTACTCGCATGCACAAATGCACTATAAAGAAAGTATATTGGTATATAACACCCTGCTTCAATCAGTTTTTTTGGGGGGCGACTGGTATACCACACCAGTAGAAATTATTTGTTCCAATAACGCTTGTCCCTCTACAGTATATCACAATGCAGAGAGGAAATGTAAGAACGTTGCGGCACTCACCGAAGTACTAATATCTTCTTTATTGAGACTTCCTTAGAAGGCAGCATGGAGGATCCAGGGGCGGACACAATGTTGCAAGCAGCGACGGCCATTTCGCTCGTGGGATCGCACTTCCTCAGGCCGCTGAATACGTCATCGCGCACAGGGTGCGCTTTATACAGGTGGACAGAGGGACGGCCGGCGCCGCCAGCTCTATCACACGCCCGTGAATTAATGACATAAATTAAAAACATGCAAGCAACAGGTACAATTGTAGGTGCTAAAAACAGGTTAATCAGCAACAAAACTGGATACAATTTATCTAGTAAGTTATAATTCCATATACAGAAGGCAGGGAGAGTGTCAGGAGGCGCAGTAAAAGATCAAATGTGATAGATGCATTAAATTTCAGATAATAATATTCGGGCTATTGAAGCCACATAATACCAGTATGGAGAATCGCAGGTGCAGAGCAACACTGTCAATACACAAAATCGTGGATGCGAAAAATCGTATCGTGCGAACAATCCCCCTCTATTCTGAGCGCATGCGGTTTATAAGAACACTGACATATCATTTTTGTCGTTCATGCCTGCCGCACCCATCGCTCCAGTTTGCATAATCCACCTTGCCTCCCTCTGCAGGAGCAGGCGATGCCGGTCACCACCCATGCTTCACCCCTTCAAAGGAGAGGCAACGCAGATGGGCGTCGTGGGCAGTGCGGATATGATCAATAAGGCGTGGACTACCTCTACCGGACCGTATAGAACCAACGTGTTCGCGAATGCGCTCAAATAGAGGGCGGATTGTTTTGCCTATATAAAAACGTTTGCAGGGACAAAAAACTACATATTCCACGTAGGATGTACGGCAGTTTATGAATTCCCGTACAGTGTGTTGTATCCCCCCTATCTGCAAATGTTTGCTACACACGTTTAATGCACAGAATGAACAGTGGCCACATGTAAAATTGCCTATAGGCTTTTTAAGCCAAGTCTCCCCTTAGGTGTAGAGAATACACTCCTGACAAGTTTGTCCTTGAGTGTAGGGCACCTCCTAAATGTGACCAACAGTTTTTCAGTTGTAAAGCTGCTGAGAGTAGACTCCCCCTTCAGTAGGTCCCAATTTCGATTAATTACCTGCCTGACTACCTCGGCGGCGGAACTATATTGAAAGGAGAAAGCAAAGCGTGAGGGTTTGGCACTAATTCTTCGTTCCATGAGTAAGGCATTGCGGTCCAATTGGGCCGCTTTGTGAAGAGCTGCAGAGACGCTTCTCGGTGGATAACCCCTATCTATGAGCCTGTCCCTAAGTTCTCCAGCCTGCCGAAGAAAACCTTCATTGGTATCATTTATCCTGCGCAGTCGGACAAATTGTCCATACGGGACTACACGTTTGACCGACGGCGGGTGGATACTGGTCTGGTGGAGGAGGGAGTTGGTCGCCGTGGGCTTACGATAGCCACTGGTGTGTACAGTGCCATCCTTTACAGTGACATGTGCGTCTAAAAAATCCAGAACTTCACCACCAAAATTGATGGTGAATTTCATATTCATTTGATTCCGTGCGTTCAGATAATCGACAAATGCACGGCACGACCCCTCGCTCCCCGACCAGACCAGAAAGATTTCATCCACGTATCTTAAAAGCAAGTGGATGTGGCGCAGGAAGGGGTTATCCACCGAGAAGATGTAGGTCTCCTCAAATACCGCCAGGTACAGGTTAGCGAATGTGCACGAAACAGGAGTGCCCATCGCAGTACCTAGTACCTGGCGGTACCACTGTCCATCGAATTGAAAGACATTATTACTAAGGACAAGGTCCAATGCTTCACGAATTAAGTCATTAAATGCCGCGCTCTTATCGCTTTTGCTCAAAACTGTACTGACTGCCTGAAGTCCTAGATCATGGGGGATACGGGTATATAAACTTTCGACGTCTAAAGACACGAGATTAAAATCATCCTGCCACTCAAGACCTCTGAGTGCCCGGAGAAAGTCTCCCGTGTCCTTTAGGTACGTCGGAGTGCTATTTAGCAAAGGTCTAAGGAGCCAATCAATGTAGCCAGACAAGGGTTCCGTCACTGAACCGATCCCCGCAATAATCGGGCGACCCGGAGGTCGGGTCAGTGATTTGTGGATTTTAGGTACAAAGTACCATGTGGGAATTTTGGGGAAGGCAGGGATAAGTCGATCTTTCATGGTTTTGGGTAGAAATCCATTAAACACATATTGATTTATAAAGCTATACAACCTGGAGGATACATCAGGTAGAGGGTCTCCCCTAAGCTTTAAATATACCATGCTATCTCCTAGTTGCCTATATGCCTCCTCCATATAGTACTCCCTGGGCACATTCCCTCCCTTGTCGGCCGGCTTAATGACCATATTATTCTGTTTACTAAGCCACAAGAGAGCGCGGGATTCCTCTACAGTTAGGTTAGAAGGTGCTGCGGGGTACACCAGCGCACGCATTTCTCTCAATACTCGCTTGTGGAAAACGTCTATAGCCGAGCCGGCCGGCATGGGAGGAAGGAAGGTGGACCTGATGCCCCCCGTGTACCTATTGAAATGACCTGTGGTGTCCACGGGTTCATCTAGTTCAGTGTTGGACAGAAAATGAATACAGGCTATCTCCTCATTGCTGAAACCTCTACAGTATATACCTTCAGTATCGCAGAAGAACCGCACACAATTGCCGCTCAATACAAATGCACTATAATATACTTTCTAACATAGAAAGTATATTATAACATTGTACAAGGAAGGCAATCCATTAGAATATACATAAAGATAAAACTTAACTTTTAATAATTTTACAATGAGGGTCCATTTACACGTTCGTAAGTGTTTTGCGGATCCTCAAAACACGGACACTGGCAATTTGCATTCTGCAATTTGCGGACCGCACATCGCCGGCACTATAATAGAAAATGCCTAATCTTGTCTGCAATTGCGGACAAGAAGATTACATGTTCTATTTTTTTTGTGGAAACGGAAGCAGAGATGCGGAAGTGTGGATCCGCAAATGCGGATGTGGATCCGCGAAAGTGGCCTAGGGGCCTAGGGGCTTACTAGGGCAATTTTATATATAGGGTAAGGTTCCGGACGGGTTGCTCTTATCAGGGCGGGTGGTCTGTGGTTAGGCTATCAGGGCCAGAATAGCACCCCCCTGTAGGGCAATATCAGAGATAGTTCTTTGCCCACCCTGTCCTTCAATACCACATCATCATCTAGCCCAGGGATGGATTTTTTTTGCTTTCCCTCCTGGAACGGGTGCAGACCCATTCATTTTCAATAGGGCCAGAATGGCCCTATTTAAAATGAATGGGTCTGCACCCGTTCCGCAAAATTGCGGAACGGATACGGACCTTTTTTGCGGAACGGGTGCAGACCCATTCATTTTCAATAGGGCCATTCTGGCCCTATTGAAAATGAATGGGTCTGCACCCGTTCCAGGAGGGAAAGCAAAAAAAATCCATCCCTGGGCTAGATGATGATGTGGTATTGAAGGACAGGGTGGGCAAAGAACTATCTCTGATATTATCTCTGAACTATCTCTCAAAATGAAAATAAATGAAAATATTAAAGTTAAGCAAAAAGCATAGATGTGGTAGACAACAACAAGTGCTCAGTGGCACTAAATCAGGTGCTCGGCAGCACCAAATCAGAAACCATATGTCCTACCACAATCCGGGGTGGTTCCTGTGCACATCGATAAATCCAGGAGGGAAAGCAAAAAAAATCCATTCCTGGGCTAGATGATGATGTGGTATTGAAGGACAGGGTGGGCAAAGAACTATCTCTGATATTGCCCTACAGGAGGGTGCTATTCTGGCCCTGATAGCCTAACGACAGACCACCCGCCCTGATAAGAGCAACCCCATCCGGAACCTTACCCTATATAAAAAATGGCCCTAGTAAGCCCCTAGGCCACTGACTTCCAGGTGATCACTATATAGATCTATGTGGTTTTGACTCATTATAAAAGTATATTATAAGTATATTGCACCCCTCTGTGTATCACACCTATCGATAGCACACCTATACTAGTGCTTAAAATTACTTTTGTGGCCCTATTAGCTAGCGTTTGGTGTCCCGAACAGTCTGTCCCTGCTCCACACAGCAACCTTTCCCTTCACTGGCAAAACACTGAATGTAAAATGGAGGCCAGATCAGCCTTATTTATAAGGTAGGGGGTATGTCCATGTGCTGAAACGTCTCAATTGGCTGTCCTGTACCACCTGATGGATATGTCATGGGTCAAAGTTCTTCACAATGTAAAATTTCTCCATATGTTCACATGATCGGCGAATCGCGAACACGCAAAGTTTGCCGCGAAACGACAACCAGGCAAACTGCAAGGCCATCTCTAATTAGGAACTCATCGTACAGAAAAGAACAAGTGATTATGTGGCTGGATTTACATTAGGTGGTCACCGTATAACAATTTTACTGTTGACCAGTTAGGTTACAGGCCCCAAAAAATTATGCATTTAAAGTACAGAAAAGAACACCAGTATCTAATGCATGTATCTCACACTGACAGATGCAGCATAGGCCCCTAAGGTAGTGTATTGCCAAAAATGGGTGTTTTATTGAATCCAGAATATTATTGCAGTATTTCAAGCTTGTATGTCACACTAACAAATGCAGCATAGTCCCCAGATGTAGGGGATTGCCAAAAATTTGTGTTTTTTAAACCCAGAATATTATTGCAATATTTCAAGCTTGTATCTCACACTGACAGATGCAGCATAGGCTACAAAATTAAGTATTTTGCCCAAAATGGGTGTTTTTTAGAGTTGAGCGGACACCTGGATGTTCGGGTTTGACGGGTTCGGCCGAACTTGAGAAAAAAGTCAGAGTTTGGGACCCGAACTTGACCCCGAACCCAAATCCCATTGAAGTCCATGGGGACCCAAACTTTTGAGCGCTAAAATGACTGTAAAAATGTCATGGAAAGGGCTAGAGGGCTGCAAATGTCATCACAATGTGGTTAAGAGCATGGCAAGTGCTCTGCAAACAAATGTGGATAGGGAAATGACTTAAAATAACATAAAATACATAAAAATAAAAAATTATACTCTTGATCTAGGAGGACCAGGTCCATATGGAGTAGGAGGTTGAGGAGGCGGTGAATGTGGCGGTGTAAGTGGAAGTGGCGGTGGAGGAGGAGGAGGTAACCTACACTTCTTTTTGGTTTTTAAATGTATTTGTATTTTTTTTAAATTAGGGTACACCCCAAAACATTGGGAAATCAACTTTCGATGTTCTTTTATGCGCCTATCATGGTGATCATGGGTGGCGGGGAATCAGGATTCCAGGCCAGAGAGGGAGCGTGAGAAAGAGAGACAACATTCAAGGGAGGATTCATTTTTTCAAATTTAAAATTATAGAGTTGAAATATGGGAGAAATTATTAAAGCGTAAAAGTTTGAAAACTTTTTAAAGTTTAAGCATTGAATGAAAGGATGTGGCGCGCATTACTTACTGAATAATATATTACATTTATTCCCTGTCTCCTATGCATAGCAGGTGCTTATTCACATCTAAAATTGTATACTGTCAACCCAAGAATGTAACAGAAAAATTATTGAAATTTATTAAGCTGTCAACTAGGTATAGCTAGGTATAGTTTTTTTCAAACCTGTCTACTAGGTATAGCAGTGGTACATCACACCCAAAAATTTGTTCATTTCAACTGACAATTATTATTTTTTTTTACCGGTCTACTAGGTATAGCAGTGGTACTATACACACCAAAATTGGGGAATTTCACCCTAAAATGAAATTAATTTTTATTTTAACCAGCCTACTAGGTATAGCAGTGGTACTATACACCCAAAAATTGGTTAATTTCACCCAAACATGTAACTGACAATTTCTTTTATTTTTTTTTACCGGTCTACTAGGTATAGCAGTGGTACTATACAAACTAAAATCGGTGAATTTCACCCTAAAATGTAAATGATTTTATTTATTTTTTAACCGGCCTACTAGGTATAGCAGTGGTACTACACACGCAAAAAATTGTGAATTTCACCCGAAAATCTTAATGACAAAGTAGTGAAATTATTTAAAATAAAATACGTACCAAAAAACAAAATTTGATTTATGAGGTGGAGTTCCATATGGAGTAGGAGTTTGAGCAGGTGGTGGAAGTTGCGGTGTAGGTGGAAGCGGCGGTGGAGGAGGACAAGGTAGCCAACACAGGTTTTTGGTTTTAATTAAATTTTTTTAAATTAGGGTACACTCGAAAAGAGTGTGAAATATCCAAAATACAAACATGAGCAATTGCGCTGCAGTATAACAATGACTGATTAGTGCTGGTACACATGTCTATTCTGGACATGCTAAACACACGTTCAGATAATACACTGGCTGCAGGGCAGGCCAGCACTGTGAAGGCGTAAAGGGCAAGCTCAGGCCATGTGCCCAATTTGGAGGCGTGTGCACACATACTGCTCCACCATATTGCTGAAATGCTGCCTCCTGCTAAGAAGTTCCATTTCAGCTGGTGGTGATGGATGTTGTGGCGTGCTGACAAAGCTTTGCCACATTTCAGCCATGCTAACCCTGCCTTCTGAGGTGCTGACAGTGCCCCAACTGTATTGGCGACCTCTTCCTTGTCCTCTGCCTTCGCCTTGTGCTTCCACTGTGCCCCCGCTGTCAGGTGGGAATGCCACCAGCAGCACATCTACCAGCGTGCGCTCGTACACATCTTACGATCACATTCCAGTGAGGAAATTAAGGATGGTACGTTGTCCTTGTAACGGGGATCCAGCAGCGTGGCCACCCAGTAATCAGCACAAGTTAGAATGTGGGCAACTCGGCGGTCGTTGCTGAGACGCTGCAGCATGTAATCGCTTATGTGTGCCAGGCTGCCCAGAGGCAACAAAAAGCTGTCCTCTGTGGGAGTGTATCATCTGTGTCCTCTGTATCCCCCCAGCCACGCACCAGTGATGGCTATGAGATGGTCTTATTGCCAGCCTGCTGTGAACATGGTTCCTCCTCCTCCATCTCCTCATCGTTTACCTAGTCATCCTCCAGAACTGTGCCCTGGCTGGACAATTGTGTACCCTGCGTTTGTGGGTGAAGGAACCTTACCTCAGAGCCACTTGGAAATGACTGAACGGAAACCCTACAAAATGATCCCTCTTGCTCCTCCACCTCCTGTGCCACATCCTCTTCCATCATCGCCAGGAGCGTTTTTACAAGGAGGCATAGAAGTGGGATAGTAACGCTAAGAACTGCATTATTGGCACTGGCCATGTTGATGGAGTACTCGAAACAGCACAACAAGGAACACAGGTCTCGCATGGAGGCCCAGTCATTGGTGGTGAAGTGGTGCTGTTCCGCCGAGCGACTCACCCGTGTGTGCTGCAGCTGAAACTCCACTATCGCCTTCTTCTGCTCGCACAATCTGGCCAGCATGTGCAAGGCAGGGTTCCATCTTGTGGGCACGTCGCATATGAGGCGGTGAGTGGGAAGGCCGAAGTTAAGCTGCAGTGCTGACAGGCGAGCAGCAGCAGGGTGAGAACGCCGAAAGCGTGCACAGATGACCCGCACTTTATGCAGCAGCTCTGACGTATCCCTGTATGTAGAGGGTGATTCTCACACTGTCTGAACCAGTGTAGGCCCGAATTAAAGATTTCTATGCCCAAAATTGCAGTATTTCAAATGCCTTTATTTCAAATAGCTGTTATTTCAAATGGCTGTATCAAACCCCTGTATGTAGAGGGTGTATCTCACACGGCCTTTACCAGTGTAAACCTAAATTAAAAATTTATTTTCACAAAATGGCTGTATTTCAATTGCCTGAATCAAACCTTTGTATGTAGAGGGTATGTTTCACAAAGCCTGAACCAGTGTAGGCCAGAATTAAAGATTTTGTTGCAAAAAATGTCTGACATTCAAATACCTGAAACAAACCGCTGTATGTAGAGTGTGTACCTCACACGGACTTTACCAGTGTAGGCCTGAATTAAAGATTTCTTTGCCCGAAAAGGCTGTATTTCAAATGGCTTTATTTCAAATACCCGAATCAAAGCCCTGTATCTAGAGGGTGTATCTCACATGGCCTAAATCAGTGTAGGCCTGACTTAAAGATTTATTTTCACAAAAAGGCTGTATTTCAAATGCCTGAATCAAACCCCTGTATGTAGAGGGTGTATGTGACACGGCCTGAACCAGTTTAGGCCTGAATTAAGGATGTATTTGCACAAAATGGCTGTATTTCATATGTCTGAATCAAACCCCTGTATGTAGAGGGTGTATTTCACACGGCCTGAAACAGTGTAGGCCTGAATTAAATATTATTTTGCACAAAATGGCTATATTTCAAATAGCTGTATTTCAAATGTCTAAATCAAGCCACTGTATGTAGTGGATGTATCTCACTCAGTCTGAACCAGTGTAGGCCTATATTAAAGATTTATTTGCAAAAAATGGCTGTATTTAAAATGCCTGAATCAAACCCCTGTATGTAGGGGGTGTATATCACACGGCCTTTACCAGTGTAGGTTTGTATTAAAGATTTCTTTGCCCAAAATGGCTGTAATTAAAATAACTGTATTTCAAATGCCTGAATCAAACCAATGTATGTAGAGGGTGTATCTTAGACGGCCTGAATCATGTAGGCCTGACTTAAAGATTTATTTTCACAAAAAGGCTGTATTTCAAATGCCTGAATCAAACCCCTGTTTGTAGAGGGTGTATGTGGAACGACCTGAACCAGTTTAGGCCTGAATTAAAGATTTATTTGCACAAAATGGCTGTATTTCATATGCCTGAATCAAACCCCCGTATATAGAGGGTGTATTTCACACGGCCTGAAACAGTGTAGGCCTGAATTAAATATTATTTTGCACAAAATGGCTATATTTCAAATGGCTATATTTCAAATGTATAAATCAAGCCCCTGTATGTAGTGGGTGTATCTCACACAGTCTGAACCAGTGTAGGCCTGAATTAAATATTTATTTGCCCAAAATGGCTGTATTTCAAATGGCTGTATTTCAAATGCCTGAATCAAACCCCTGTATGTAGAGGGTGCATCTCACACAGAATAAACCAGTGTAGGCCTGAATTAAAGATTTATTTTCACAAAATGGCTGAATTTCAAATGCTTAAATCAAACTCCTGTATGTAGAGGGTGTATCTCCCACGGCCTGAACCACTGTAGGTCTGAATTCAAGATTTCTTTGCCCAAAATAGCTGTATTTCAATGCCTGAATCAAACCCCTGTATGTAGAGGGTGTATCTCACATGACCCGAATCATTGTAGGACTGAATTAAAGATTTATTTTCACAAAATGGCTATATTTCAAATGCCTGAATCAAACCCCTGTATGTAGAGGGTGTATCTCACACTATCTGAACGAATGTAGGCCTAAATTTAATATGGGTGCACCAAATGGCTGTATTTCAAATGCCTGAATGAAACCCCTGTATGTAGAGGTTGTATCTCACACGGCCTATTCCAGTGTAGGCCTGAATTCAATAATGGTGCACTAAATGGCTGTATTTAAAATGCCTGAATGAAACCCCTATATGTATAGGGTGTATGTCACGCGGCCTGAACAAGTGTAGGCCTGAATAAAATATTTAATTGCCCAAAATGGCTATATTTCAAATACCTGAATTTCAAATGCTGTATTTCAAATACCTGAATCAAACCCCTATATATAGAGGGTGTATCTCACACGGCCTGAACCAGTGTAGGCCTAAATTCAATAATTGTGCGACAAATGGCTATATTTCAAATAACTGAACCAGTGTAGGCCTGATTTAAAGATTTAATTGCACAAAATGGCTGTATTTCAAATGCCAATATCAAACCCCTATATGTTGAAGGTGCATCTCACACGGTATGAACCAGTGAAGGCCTACATCTCACACGGTCTGAACCAGTGTAGGCCTAAATTAAAGATTTCTTTACCCCAAATTGCTGAATTTTAAATGGCTGTATTTCAAATGCCTGAATCAAACCCCTGTATGTAGAGGGGGTATCTCACACTATCTGAACCAGTGTAGGCCTAAAATCAATATTGGTTCACCAAATAGCTATATTTCAAATGCCTGAATTAAACCACTGTAGGCCTGAATTAACTGAACCAGTGTAAGCCTAAATTCAATATTGGTGCACCAAATGGCTATATTTCAAATGCCTGAACCAGTGTAGGCCTGAATTAAAGATTTCTTTGCACTAAATGGCTGTATTTTAAACCCATGTATGTAGAGGGTGCATCTCACACGGTCTGGACCAGTGTAGGCCTAAATGAAAGATTTATTTGCCCAAAATGGCAGTATTTCAAATGACTGTATTTCACGTGACTGAATGAAACCCCTTTATGTAGAGGGTGTATCTCACACGGCCTGAAAAAGTAAAGGCCTGAATTAAAGATCTCATTGCCCAAAATGGCTAAATTTCAAATACCTGTATTTCAAATGCTGTATTTCAAATGCCCGAATCAAACCCCTGTATGTAGAGGGTGTATCTCACACTGCCTGAACCAGTGTAGGCCTGAATTAAATATTTATTTGCACAAAATGGCAATATATTTCAAATGGCTATATTTCAAATGTCTGAATCAAACCCGTGTATGTAGAGGGTGTATCTAACACGGTCTGTCCCAGTGTAGGACTGAATTAAATATTTTTTTGCCCAAAATGGCTGTATTTCAAATGGCTGTATTTCAAATATCTGGATTAAACCCCTGTATATAGAGGGTGTATCTCAAGCAGCCTGAATCAGTGTAGGCCTGAATTAAATATTTATTTTCACAATATGGCTGTATCTCAAATGCCTGAATCAAACCCCTGTATGTAGAGGGTTATCTCACACGGAATTAACCAGTGTAGGCCTGAATTACAGATTCTTTTTTTCACAAAATGGCTGTGTTGCAAATTACTGAATCAAACCCCTGTATGTTGAGGGTGTATCTCCTACGACATGAACAAATGTAGTCCTGAATTAAAGATTTATTTTCACAAAATGGCTGTACTTCAAATGCCTGAATAAAACCCCTGTATGTAGAGGGTGTATCTTACACCGCCTGAATCAGTGTAGGCCTAAATTAAAGATTTCTTTGCCCAAAATGGCTGTATTTCAAACGCCTATATCAAACCACTGTATGTAGAGGGTGTATCTCACATGGCCTAAACAAGTGTAGGCATAAATTAAATATTTCATTGCCCCAAATGGCTATATTTCAAATACCTGTATTTCAAATGCCTGAATCAAACCCCTGTATGTAGAGGGTGTATCTCATACGGCCTGAACCAGTGTAGGCCTGAATTAAAGATTTCTTAGCCCAAAATGGCTATGTTTCAAATACCTGTATTTCAAATGCTGTATTTTTAATGCCTAAATCAAATCCCTTTATGTAGAGGGTGTATCTCACATGGCCTAAACAAGTGTAGGCCTACATTATATATTTCATTGCCCCAAATGGCTATATTTCAAATACCTGTTTTTCAAATGCTGTATTTCAAATGCCTGAATCCAATCCCTGTATGTAGAGGGTGTATCTCACATGGCCACACTGAACCAGTGTAGGTCTTAATTCAATATTGGTCACACTGTCTCAACCTGTGTCGGCCAAAAATAAATATTTCTTTACCCAAAATGGCTGTATTTCAAATGACTATATTTCAAATGCTTGAATCAAACCCCTGTATGTAGAGGGTGTATCTCACACGGCCTAAACAAGTGTAGGCCTGAATTAAAGATTTCATTGCCCAAAATGGCTATATTTCAAATACCTGTATTACAAATGCAGTATTATAAATACCTGCATCAAACCCCTGTATGTAAAGGGTGTATCTCACACGGCCTGAACCAGTGTAGGCCTGAATTCAATATTGGTGAGCCAAATGGCTATATTTCAAATGCCTGAACCAGTGTAGGCCTGAATGAAAGATTTGTTTTCACAAAATGGCTGTATTTCAAATGCCTGAATCAAACCCCTGTATGTAGAGTGCCTGAACTAGTGTAGACCTAAATTAAAGATTTATTTGCAGAAAATGGCTGTATTTCAAATGCCGATAACAAACCCCTGTATGTATAGGGTGTATCTCACACTGTCTCAACCAGTGTCGGCCTGAATTTGTCATGGTCTTACCTTCTTGCTGCTCTCCTTCGTTTGACATGTGCTAGCGGCCATCTTGGTTTCTGGGTTTCTTGTAGCCTTCCACCCTGCGGCTTCTCCTTCCCACTGGGAGGAGCTGGATGCCTAGCTCATATATATAGGAGGTCTGTGGCTTCAGTTCCTTGCTTGGTCCTCCTGTGTTCACATGCTTCTAAGACTGCTGCTGCTTCTGGTTCCTGATCCTGGCTTCGTCTGACTACCCTGCTGGTTCCTGTTCCAGGCTTCGTCTGACTACCCTGCTGGTTCCTGATCCAGGCTTCGTCTGACTACCCTTCTCGTTCCTGACCTCTGGCTTCGCAAGACCCTGCTTCGGTTTAGCCATCCGTTTGGACTTTTGCCTTACAGCTTGATTTTCAATAAAGCCTTCTTATTTCCACTTATCTCTTGTTGTACGTCTGGTTCATGGTTCCATGACATTAGGACCAAGCCATGAATTCTGACGGTACAGGGCCATCCTCGCTACCTACGCTGGTTGCCAGACTTGATCAGCAGGATCACCTGTTGGGTTGGTTCGCTGTGGCGTTGCAAACCCTGCTTGAACGCACGGATCATTTAGCTTCCGTTGCCGATGGGTCGGTTGTCGCTCCTGGGCCCGTTCCTACTGCCGCTCCGGTTGTTGCGCCAGAGTCTACCCCGACACCTGTTGCTGCGCCTGCGGTGTTTCGGGGTATGACCGGTTCTGCCCCCCTTCCACAGCGCTTTGGGTGAGAGCCAACTCAGTGCCGAGGTTTCCTTAACCAGGTGGGCATTTATTTCGAGTTGCTGCCACATGCCTTTCCTACTGAGAGATCAAAGGTGGGCTTCTTGATCTCGCTGCTCTCGGACAAGGCCTTGGCCTGGGCCAGCCCTTTATGGGAGAACAACAATCCGGTGGTTGCCGAGTTTTCCGGTTTTGTTGCTTCTCTTCGGAAGGTATTCGATGTGCCGGCTCGTGCTGCCTCTGCTGCGAAGCTCCTTATGTCCATCAGACAGGCTTCACGATCCGTAGCTGAATACGCCATTGAGTTTCGTACCCTGGCAGCAGAGGTGGGCTGGAATAATGAGGCTCTGGTCGCTGCTTTCTCTCATGGTCTCTCGGATGCCTTGAAGGATGAGGTTGCAGCTAAGGACCTACCAGTGGAGCTCGAGTCTCTTATTTCTTTCCTGATTTTGATTGACACCAGACTCAGGGAGAGACCTTCCTTTAAGGAGAGCCTGCGGAGGTCTTCTAACAGATTGGCGCCTACGTTTGCTGTCCCACCCGTGCCTCCCTCTCCTCCCACGCCTCCTGGGGATGACTTGTCTGGGGGTGAACCCATGCAGCTGGGGTTTGCTCGCCTGTCCGAGGGGGAGAGGGTACTCCGGAGACGCGAGGGCCGATGCTTGTACTGTGGTCTCGGTGGGCATTTTCGGTTGGCATGCCCGAACCGTCCGGGAAACGCTCGCACCTGAGATCCTGTCGGGGGCAGATCTTGGGTGGAGTCTCCTCGTCCCCGGTTTCCCATGTTGACAAACCACTGATTACTGTTGTCCTCTCCTGGGTCGGGGGCTCGGTGACGACCCAGGCGTTGGTGGACTCTGGTGCTGGTGGTTTGTTCATTGATAGTGTGTTCGCTGCCGCCAATTCCATTCCTCTGCAGCCTCGAGGTTCTCCACTGGCTCTTGAGGCGATAGACGGCAGACCCCTTCTGCCGCCACACGTGACTCATGAGACCCTTCCAGTTGGGATGGCCATTGGTGCCGTTCACAGAGAGTCGGTCTGTCTCCAGGTTATTTCGTCTCCACACTACTCGGTGGTCTTGGGGTACCCCTGGCTCCAGAAGCATAATCCGACTTTCGATTGGAGATCGGCCGAGATCGTCTCGTGGTCACCGCAGTGTGGGGCTAGTTGCATCCATGGGTCTGTCAAGTTGCTGTGTACTTCCTCGGACTCTCTGTTGCCTCCTGAATACGAGGAGTATCGGGATGTATTCGATAAGGTGCGTGCGGTTGCCTTACCTCCGCACCGCCCATATGATTGTGCCATAGAGTTACAATCTGGTGCCGTTCCTCCTCGTGGCAAAGTCTATCCACTGTCGGTAGCGGAGAATGAGGCCATGGAGGAGTACGTGAGGGAGGCGCTTTCACGCGGACACATTCGCAAATCCTCGTCCCCGGCAGGGGCTGGATTTTTCTTTGTGAAAAAGAAGGGCGGTGAGTTGAGGCCTTGCATCAATTACAGGGGTCTCAATCGCATCACGATCAAGAACGCTTACCCGATACCCTTGATTTCCGAGCTGTTCGATCGCCTCAAAGGGGCCACGGTCTTTACCAAACTCGACCTGAGGGCGGCATATAACCTGGTAAGGATCAAGGCGGGCGATGAGTGGAAGACCGCGTTTAACACCAGGACCGGTCATTATGAATCCTTGGTTATGCCCTTTGGGTTGTGCAATGCGCCCGCAGTCTTCCAGGAATTCATCAACGATGTTTTCCGTGACCTGTTGCAGCAGTGTGTGGTGGTCTATTTGGATGACATCTTGGTATATTCTGAATCCATGGAGGCCCACATTCTGGATGTCAGACGAGTGTTGCAACGGTTACGAGAGAACAAGCTGTTCGGTAAGCTTGAGAAATGCGAATTTCACCGATCCCAGGTAACCTTCTTAGGTTACATCATTTCCGCTTAGGGGTTCTCCATGGATCCTGAGAAGGTTTCGGCTGTCTTACAGTGGCCCCAGCCCAGTGGTCTTCGTGCCCTGCAGCGCTTTTTGGGCTTCGCCAATTATTATCGGAAGTTCATCAGGGACTTTTCCATGCTAGCCAAGCCTCTCACGGATCTGACCAGGAAGGGCAGTAATCCCCAGGTCTGGCCGCTCGAGGCCATCCGAGCTTTTGAGGCTCTAAAGTCCGCCTTTGTGTCGGCTCCGATTCTGTCGCATCCCAACCCTGGGTTGCCTTTTGTCCTCGAGGTGGACGCGTCTGAGACGGGAGTAGGCGCCCTTCTGTCTCAGCGTAGAACACCAGAGGGTCCTCTGCTTCCTTGTGGGTTTTACTCCCGGAAACTGTCTTCCGCGGAGTGCAACTATCAGATTGGTGACAGGGAGTTATTGGCCATCGTGCAGGCCCTTAAAGAATGGAGGCACTTGCTCGAGGGCTCGGTGGTTCCGGTTCTCATCCTGACGGACCACAAGAATCTGACCTACCTCTCTGAGGCCAAGAGATTGACACCACGTCAGGCCAGATGGGCTCTGTTCTTGTCACGTTTTAATTACGTGGTCTCCTACCTACCCGGTTCCAAGAACATCAGAGCGGATGCCTTATCACGGCAGTACTCCGAGCTGTCCGGGGAGGAGTCGATTCCGACTTCGGTCATACCTCCGAATCAGATCCTGGCCGCCATTCGCACCAGCCTGACCTCTCCCCTGGGTGAGCAGATTTTGGCGGCTCAATCTGGTGCTCCCTCTGGGAGACCCAACGGCAGATGTTTTGTGCCTGAGGAGTTGCGCACTCGGTTGTTGCGAACCTACCATAACTCCAAGGCCGCGGGGCATCCTGGAAAGAATCAGCTGTCCTGGGCTGTTTCACGTCTGTTCTGGTGGCCTTCTCTACGTTCCGACATCGCCGCATATGTAGCGGCATGCTCCGTTTGTGCCCAGAGTAAGTCCCCTCGGCACCGTCCGTTGGGCCTTTTGCAACCCATAGCCACCGGGGAGCGTCCATGGTCACACCTGGGGATGGATTTCATTGTGGACCTCCCTGCATCCCGAGGCCATACGGTCATTCTCATGATTGTGGATCGGTTTTCCAAAATGTGCCACTGTGTTCCTCTCAAGAAGTTACCCTCTGCACAAGAGTTGGCCACGATTTTTGCCAGGGAGGTCTTCCGGTTGCACGGTTTGCCCAAGGAGATTGTGTCGGATCGGGGGAGTCAGTTTGTGTCCAGGTTCTGGCGCTCCTTTTGCTCCCAGTTGGGGATTCATCTCTCTTTCTCCTCGGCCTACCACCCTCAGTCCAATGGGGCCGCAGAACGATCCAATCAGGCCTTGGAGCAATTCCTTCGTTGCTATGTCTCCGATCACCAAGACAATTGGGTTGACCTCCTGCCTTGGGCTGAGTTTGCCAGGAACACGGCGGTGAACTCTTCCTCTGGGACGTCTCCCTTCATGGCCAATTATGGGTTCCAACCTGCCGTGTTACCGGAGGTATTCTCTCCCCAGGATATTCCGGCTGCGGAGGATCACCTTTCCGTCCTACGTGCTTCTTGGGTACAGATCCAGAGGTCCCTTGAGGTCTCTGCGCAGCGCCAGAGACTCCAGGCTGATCGCAGACGAGCTCCCGCTCCTTCCTACCAGGTCGGAGACCGCGTATGGTTGTCCACCCGCAACCTCAACCTTCGAGTGCCCACTCCCAAGCTGGCGCCTCGCTTTGTTGGTCCCTTCCGAGTGCTTCGCAGGGTAAACCCGGTAGCCTATGCCCTTGCGCTTCCTCCTGGCATGCGGATCTCCAAAGTGTTTCATGTCTCCCTGTTGAAGCCACTGGTGTGTAATCGTTTCACTTCCTCGGTTCCTCGGCCTCGTCCGGTCCAAGTGGGCAATCGTGAGGAGTATGAGGTGAGCAATATCCTGGACTCACGCCTGGTCCGCGGTCTGGTGCAGTTTTTGGTCCATTGGCGTGGTTATGGTCCAGAGGAGCGTTCCTGGGTTCCCTCCGCAGATGTCCATGCTCCTGCCTTGCTCCGAGCCTTCCACGCACGCTTCCCTCAGAAACCGTTCTTTACTCCGCGGAGGAGGGGCCCTTGAGGGGGAGGTACTGTCATGGTCTTACCTTCTTGCTGCTCTCCTTCGTTTGACATGTGCTGGCGGCCATCTTGGTTTCTGGGTTTCTTGTAGCCTTCCACCCTGCGGCTTCTCCTTCCCACTGGGAGGAGCTGGATGCCTAGCTCATATATATAGGAGGTCTGTGGCTTCAGTTCCTTGCTTGGTCCTCCTGTGTTCACATGCTTCTAAGACTGCTGCTGCTTCTGGTTCCTGATCCTGGCTTCGTCTGACTACCCTGCTGGTTCCTGTTCCAGGCTTCGTCTGACTACCCTGCTGGTTCCTGATCCAGGCTTCGTCTGACTACCCTTCTGGTTCCTGACCTCTGGCTTCGCAAGACCCAGCTTCGGTTTAGCCATCCGTTTGGACTTTTGCCTTACAGCTTGATTTTCAATAAAGCCTTCTTATTTCCACTTATCTCTTGTTGTACGTCTGGTTCATGGTTCCATGACAGAATTAAATATTTCTTTGCCCAAAATTGCTGTATATCAAATGACTATATTTCAAATGCCTGAATCAAATACCTGTATATAGAGGGTGTATCTCACACAGAATGAACCAGTGTAGGCCTGAATTAAAGATTTATTTTCCCCAAATGTCTGTATTTTAAATGCCTGATTCAAACCCCTGTATGTAGAGGGTGTATATCCAACGGCCTTACCCGTGTAGGCCTGAATTTATTTGCCCAAAATGGCTGTATTTCAAATGGCTGTATTTCAAATGCCTGAATCAAACTCCTGTATGTAGAGGGTGTATCTCACACTGTCTGAACCAGTGTGGGTCTAAATTAAAGATTTCTTTGCCCAAAATGGCTGTATTTCAATGGCGGTATTTCAAATGCCTGAATAAAACCCCTGTATGTAGAGGGTGTATCTCACACGGCCTGAACCAGTGTAGGTCTGAATTAAATATTTATTTGCACAAAATGGCTATATTTCAAATGGCTATATTTCAAATGTCTGAATCAAACCCTTGTATGTAGAGGATGTATTTCACACGGTCTGAATCAGTGTATGCCTGAATTAAAATGTATTTGCCCAAAATGGCTGCATTTCAAATGGCTGTATTTCAAATGCCTAAATCAAACCCCTGAATGTAGAGGGTGTATCTCACATGGCATGAACCAGTGTAGGTTTAAATTAAATATTTATTTGCACAAAATGGCTATATTTCAAATGGCTATATTTCAAATGTCTGAATAAAACCCTTGTATGTAGAGGCAATAAAATGAAATAAAATGAGTCACTAGGTTTCAACGGTACTTGCGCTGCTGGTCTTCCAAAATGAAGTGGGTTCTTCACAAATGCAAAGTGTTAATGTAGTGGGACCACGCTGCTCCTTGTTCACACAAGGCATTTTTCCAGGAATGCAGGTAATCACTTTCTCTGGCTCAAGACAGACACCCTTTAGTTGGATAGTGGTGTGCTTCAACCCAGATTCAAGCTCAGCAAATCTATGCTGGATCTTTAAAGGCTTTTCTGCAAGATGTCATAAATCACACAATAGTGAGAGTACCTCCGGCACAGTGAAAACTTTCTGTTTTATTATACTCACAGAAGTAAAAAGGTTATTCAGCGTATCAATATGATAGTATTCTTTCCGCACAGCCCGACCCGGGTTTCACATAAAGCTTCGTCAGGGGCGAGAATCTGAGCTTCAATCTGGGTTGAAGCACACCTTGTATGTAGAGGATGTATTTTATACGGTCTGAACCAGTGTAGGCCTGAATTAAAATGCCTTTGCCCAAAATGGCTGTATTTTAAATTCCTAAATCAAACCCCTGTATGTAGAGGGTGTATCTCAAACTGTCTGAACCAGAGTAGGCCTGAATTCAATATTTGTGCACCAAATGGCTGTATTTCAAATGCTTAAATCAAACCCCTGTATGTAGAGGGTGTATCTAACGCTGTCTGAACCAGTGTTGTCCTAAAAAAAATATGTATTTGACAAAAATGGCTGTATTTTAAATGACTGTATTTCAAATGCCTAAATGAAACCCCTGTATGTAGATGGTTTATCTCACATGGCCTAAACAAGTGTAGGACTGAATCAAAGATTTCATTGCCTAAAATGGCTGTATTTCAAATACCTATATTTTAAATGCTGTATTACAAATGCCTAAATCAAACCTTTGTATGGAGAGGGTGTATCTCACATGACCTGATCCAATGTAGGCCTTAATTCAATATTGGCGCACCAAATGGCTGTATTTAAAATGCCTGAATCAAATCCCTGTATGTAGATGGTGTATCTCACATGGCCTAAACCAATGTAGGCCTGTATTCAATATTGGTGCACCAAATGGCTGTATTTTAAATGCCTGAATCAAACCCCTGTATGTAGAGGGTGTATCTCCCAACGCCTGAACCAATGTAGGCCTGAATGAAAGATTTAATTTCCCAAAATGGCTGTATTTCAAATGCCTGAATCAAACTCCTGTATGTAGAAGGTGTATCTCATATGGTCTGAACCAGTGTAGGCCTGAATTAAAATTTCTTTGCCCAAAATGGCTGTATTTAAAATAGCTGTATTTCAAATGCCTGAATCAAACCCCTGTATGTAGAGGGTGTATGTTACACGGCCTGAACCAGTGTAGGCCTGAATTCAATAATGGGGCACCAAATGGCTGATTTCAAATGCCTGAATCAAACCCCTGTATATAGAGAGTGTATCTCACACGGCCTGAACCAGTGTAGGCCTTCATTCAATATTGGTGCACCAAATAGCTGTATTTTAAATGCCTGACTCAAACCCCTGTATGTAGAGGGTGTATATCACACTGTCTCAACCAGTGTCGGCTTGAATTAAATATTTATTTGCCCAAAATTGCTGTAATTCAAATGACTATATTTTAAATGCCTGAATCAAATACCTGTATATAGAGTGTGTAACTCACACGGAATGAACCAGTGTAGGTATGAATTAAAGATTTATTTGCCCAAAATGGCTGTATTTCAAATGGCTGTATTTCAAATGCCTGAATCAAACCCCTGTATGTAGAGGGTGTATCTCAAACTGTCTGAACCAGTGTAGGCCTAAATTAAAGATTTCTTTGCCCGAAATGGCTGTATTTAAATGGCTTTATTTCAAATGCCTGACTTAAACTCCTGTATGTAGAGTGCATATCTCACACGACATCAACCAGTGTAGGCCTAAATTAAAGATTTCTTTGCACAAAATGGCTGTATTTTAAATGCCTGAATCAAAGCTCTGTATGTAGAGGGTGCATCTCACACGATCTGAACCAGTGTAGGCCTACATTAAAGATTTCTTTGCCCAAAATGGCTGTATTTCAAATGGCTGTATTTCAAGTGCCTGAATCAAACCCCTGCATATAGAGGGTGTATCTCACACTGTCTGAACCAGTGTAGGCCTGAATTCAATATTGGTGCACGAAATGGCTGTATTTCAAATGCCTGAATCAAACCCCTGTATGTAGAGGGTGTATCTCATAGTGTCTGAACCAGTGTCGGCCTAAATTAAAGATTTATTGCCTAAAATGGCTGTATTTCAAATGACTGTATTTTAAATGCCTGAATCAAACCCCTGTATGTATAGGGTGTATCTCACACGGAATTAGCCAGAAGAGGCCTGAATTAAAGATTTATTTTCAGAAAATGGCTGTGTTTCAAATGCCTGAATCAAACCCCTGTATGTAGAGGGTGCATCTCATACGGTCTGAACCAGTGTAGGCCTAAATTCAATATTGGTGCACCAAATGGCTGTATTTCAAATGCCTGAATCAAACCCTTGTATGAAGAGGGTGTATCTCACATGGTTTGAACAAGTGTTGGCGTAAATTCAATATTAATGCACCAAATGGCTGTATTTCAAATGCCTGAATCAAACCCCTGTATGTAAAGGGTGTATCTCACACTGTCTGAACCAGTGTAGGCCTAAATTCATTATTGGTGCACCAAATGGCTGTATTTTAAATGCCTGAATCAAACCACGGTATGTAGAGGGTGTATCTCACATGGCCTGAACCAGTGTAGGCCTGAATTTAATATTGGTGCACAAAATGGCTATATTTCAAATGTCTGATTCAAACCCCTTTATATAGAGGGTGTATATAACACGGCCTGAACCAGTGTAGGCCTGAATTAAAGATTTATTTGCACAAAATGGATGTTTTTCAAATGCCTGAATCATTCCCATGTATGTAGAGGGTGCATTTCACACGATCTAATCCAGTGTAGGCCTAAATTATAGATTTCTTTTCACCAAATGGCTGTATTTCAAATGGCTGTATTTCAAGTGCCTGAATCAAACCCCTGCATGTAGAGGATGTTTCTCACACTGTCTGAAACAGTGTAGACGTAAATTCAATATTTGTGCACCAAATGGCTGTATTTCAAATGCCTGAATCAAACAACTGTATGTAAAGGGTGTATCTTACAGGGCCTGAACCATTGTAGGCCTGAATTCAATATTGGTGCCCAAAATGGCTGTATTTCCAATGCCTAAATCAAACCCCTGTATGTAGAGGGTGTATGTCACAATGTCTGAACCAGCGTCGGCCTGAATTAAATATTTATTTGGCTAAAATAAAGATTTCATTGCCCAAAATGGCTGCATTTCAAATAACTGTATTTCAAATGCTTTATTTCAAATGCCTGAATCAAACCCACTGTATGTAGAGGGTGTATCTCACATGGACTAAACCAGTGTATGCCTGAATTCAAAATTTGTGCACCAAATTGCTTTATTTCAAATGCCTGAATCAAACCCCTGTATGTAGAGGTTTTATCTCACACTGTCTGAACCAGTGTCGGCCTAAGTTAAAGATTTATTTGCCTAAAATGGCTGTATTTCAAATCACTGTATTTCAATCGCCTGAATCAAACCCCTGTATGTAGAGGGTGTATCTTACACAGAATGATCCAGTGTAGGCCTAAATTAAAGATATATTTTCAGAAAATGGCTGCATTTCAATTAACTGAATCTAACCTCTGTATTTTATAGGGTGTATCTCATAAATCCTGAACCACTGTTGGTCTGAATTAAAGATCACACGGTCTGAGCCAGTGTAGGACTAAATTCAATATTGGTTCACCAATTGGGTGTATTTCAAATGCCTGAAACAAACCACTGTATGTAAACGGTCTATCTCACACGGCCTGAACCAGTGTAGGCCTGAATTCAATATTGGTGCACCAAATGTCTATATTTCAAATGCCTGAATCAAACCCCTGTATGAAGAGGGTGTATCTCACACTGTTTGAACCAATTTAGGCCTGAATTAAAGATTTTATTGCCCAAAATGGCTGTATTTTAAATAATTTTATTTCAAATGCCTAAATTAAACCTCTGTATGTAGAGGGTGTATCTCACACGGCCTGAACAAGTGTAGGTCTAAATTCAATATTGGTGCAACAAATAGCTGTTTTTTAAATGCCTGAATCAAACCACTGTATGTAGAGGGTGTATCTAACATAGCCTGAACCAGTGTAGGCCTGATTTCAAAATTGGTGCACCAAATGGCTGTATTTCAAATGCCTGAATCAAACCCCTGTATGTAGAGGGTGTATATCAAACTGTGTAGGCCTGAATTAAAGATTTCTTTGCCCAAAATGGATCTATTTAAAGTGACTGTATTTCAAATGCCTGAATGAAAATCCTGTATATAGAGGGTGTATCTCACACGGCCTGAACAAGTGTAGTCCTGAATTAAAAATGTCATTGCCCAAAATGGCTGTATTTACAAAAACCTATATTTCAAATGCTGTATTTTAAATGCCTGAATCAAACCCCTGTATGTAGAGGGTGTATCTAACACTGCCTGAACCAGTGTAGGCCTATAAAGATTTTTTTGCACAAAATGTCTGTATTTCAAATGCCCTAATCAAACCCCTGTATCTAGAGGGTGTATTGAACACTGTCTGAATCAGTGTAGGCCTGACTTAAAGATTTCTTTTCACAAAATGGTTGTATTTCAAATTCCTGAATCAAACCACTATATGCAGAGGGTGCATCTCACACGTCTAAACCAGTGTAGGCCTAAATTAAAGATTTATTTGCACAAAATGGCTGTATTTCAAATACCTGCATTTCAAATGGCTGTATTTCAAATGCCTGAATCAAACACCTGTGTGTAGAGGGTGTATCTCACATGGTCTTAACCAGTGTAGGCCTGAATTAAATATTGGTGCATTAAATGGCTGTATTTCAAATGCCTGAAACATACCCCTGTATGTAGAGGATGTATCTCACATGGGCTGAACCAGTGTAGGACTGAATTAAAGATTTCTTTTCACAAAATGGCTTTTTTTCAAATGCCTGAATTAAACCCCTGGATGTAGATGGTGTGTCTGACACGGACTGAAACAGTGAAGGCCTGAATTAAAGATTTCTTTGCAAAAAATAGCTGTATTTCATATAGCTGAATCAAACCCCTGTATGAAGAGGGTGTATCATGAACCAGTGTAGGCCTGAATTATAGATTTCTTTGTCTAAAATGGCTGTATTTCAAATGGCTATATTTCAAATGCCTGAATCAAACCCCTATATGTAGATGGTGTATCTCACACGGCCTGAATCAGTGTATGCCTGACTTAAACATTTATTTTCACAAAATGGCTGTATTTTTAATGCCTGAATCAAACCCCTGTATGTAGAGGTTGTATCTCACACGGTCTGAACCAGTGTAGGCCTGAATTCAATATTGGTGCACCAACTGGCTGTTTTTTAAATACCTGAATCAAACCCCTGTATGTAGAGTGTGTATCTCTTATGGCATGAACCAGTGTAGGCCTGAATTAAAGATTTATTACCACAAAATGGCTGGATTTAAAATGCCTAAATAAAACCTTTGTATGTTAAGGGTGTATCTCACAAGGCCTGAACCATTGTATACCTGAATTAAAGATTTATTTTCACAAATTTGCTGTATTTCAAATGCCTGAATCAAACCCTTTTATTTAGATGTTGTACGTTATACGGCCTGAACCAGTGTAGGCCAGAACTAAATATTTCTTTGCTCAAAATGGCTGTATTTCAAATGGCTATATTTTAAATGCCTGAATCAAACCCCTTTATGTAGAGCAGGGGTGCACAACCTTTTTTGGTCTGAGGGCCGCATTGTCAAATCGCTCTATTTCAAGGGGCTGCAATGTACACAGGCCGATGTAAAGTGACTGTGGAGGAATCATCACTATCAAAGTCATTCCTCCTTCATTTAGTTACATTGACTATCAGTAGCACATCCCTGATCACACAGAGAGATGTGCGGCACGATTATACAGTTATCATGAGTGAGTGTCCCTATGAAGACGTGTTTCCAGTAAATGACCTGAATATCTCACTGCTGGTCCTGGAAAAATACTAACAGTGGCCCCGTTTTGTAGTCGGGTACAAATTGATTGTGGCACCATATTGTGGCACATTATACCGCCCCACAGTTCATAACACAAAATACATCCCCAAAAACTCTCACTGGCTGGCCCTGAGGAGGGCCCAGACGGCCCCCTGGGAAATTTCCCTGTGAGATCTATGGCTAATCCACCCTGGCTCAAAGGGATTTCCCAGTAAAAACAAATTTTTAACAAGTTCTTGCAGCATGGCCCCTGAAACAGAAGAGTTATACTTACCTGCTACCGGCGCTAATTACACCTGTCAGTGCATGGCCATGGTCACATGTACCTCTGCAGACAATCACTGGCTTCAGTGGTGATGTGGCCACAAGCAGCGTGTCACTACTGCAGCCAGTCATTGACTGGAGCGGTGTTTGTGACCGTGGTCATGCACGGACAGGTATAAAAGTGCAGGAACCGGAAAATGGAGGCAACGGGGGCAGGGTGGCATGGAGCAGAGAGGCAGCGGGGGCAGGGTGGCATGGAGCAGGTAAGCATCCATCTTCTGGTTCAGGGGCCACACCTCAGGAACTGATTTATAAGGCCGAATGCACACGGCCGTTTTTCACGGCCGTGAGCAGTCCGTGGAACCACGGGCTGGATTCCTGCTGAGAGCAGGAGTGCACGGCGTCATTGGTTGCTATGAAGCCGTGCGTTTCCTGCTGCTGTCACAGTACAGTAATAGACTGGTGTAGATCATACCAGTGCTTTATTGTATTGCAGCGGCAGCAGGAAGCGCACGGCGTCATAGCAACCAATGACGCCGTGCGCTCCTGCTCTCAGCAGGAATCCAGCCCGTGGTGCATTCGGCCTTAATCAGTGATTTCTCTCACTGCAGTGGCCGTGCTCCCTGGTTATTACCGCCTGCTGACAGTTAGAGGCTCCCTGCAATAACCAGTAAGCACTTTCTCTTACTAGTGGGGAAAGCGATTATTGGTTAACACTTTGATAACCAGGTCTGAAGAGACACTTTTTTTTATGTTTTTGTGCACCTGGTGGTTCGAATTGTTGTAGCTTTTTTATGTGTTGGGACTACCAAAATAATTGTTGCAACAATTTTTCACTTGATAGGTAGGGCCTTATAATTTTTTCGTTTATATTTGGAGAAAACTGCACAAAACATTTTTAAATTTTTTTTTTTTTCAAACTATAGCTCCTTATTCTATAAATATGCAAACTGCTAGGGGGCAGTGAACACTCTTTTATTTTGCATTTTTTTCCTTTTATTTTTTTGCTTTTATTTGTATTTTTTTTATAATCTTTTTTTTGCCACATCATATTTTATTTTATTTTTTATTTTATTTGCAATTTTTATTTTCAAATAATTTTTTCACTTATTTAATATCTTTTTTCCACATAATTTGTCCCCAAGAGTTCACTGAAAGACCTTTGGGGACACCGACCTTTTTTTTTTGCACTATTTCCACTGTAACTAGGGCATCCATTGGAGCCCCAGTTACAGGGCAAACCAGCCTGCGGTGGGGGCATTGTACAGGTCTTCTAATTCTGCAGCTCTGTGCTCCTCCGCCCCCAAGACGGATCCACCCTACATAGCGCTCACCTGTGTGAGGAGAAGGCAGAAGCGCTGATAACTGCTTCTGCCTTCTCCTCGGCTACCCCGCTGTCACTGACAGCTGATGACCCGTCCTGCTCCTGCTACAGTGCAGGGGCATGAACTGTAATGATCCATTGATTTTGCAATTAGCTGTGTTTCTGTCCAGGAGGACGGGGGCCGCGAATCTTGGCCCGCGGGCCGCAGGTTGTGCACCTCTGATGTAGAGGGTGTATCTCACACTATCTGAACCAGTGTAGACCTGAATTCAATATTGGTGCACCAAATGGCTGTATTTCAAATGCCTGAATGAAACCCCTGTATATAGAGGGTGTATCTCACACGGTCTGAATCAGTGTTGGCCTGAATTAAATATTTATTTGCCCAAAATGGCTGTATTTCAAATGCCTGAAAAAAAAAAAAAAACGGTATGTAGAGGGTTTATCTCACACAGTCTGAACCAGTGTAGGCCAGAGTTCAATATTGGTGCACAAAATTAATGTATTTCAAATGCCTGAATCAAACCCCTGTATTTAAAGGGTGTATCTCACATGGAATAACCCAGTGTAGGCCAGAATTAAAGATTTATTTTCACAAAATGGCTGTATTTTAAATGCCTGAATCAAACCCCTGTATGTAGATGGTGTATCTCCAACGGCCTGAATCAGTGTAGGCCTGAATTCAAGATTTCTCTGCCCAAAATGGCTGTATTTCAATAGCCTGAATCAAACCCCTGTATGTACAGAGTGTATATCACACGGCCTGAATCAGTGTAGGCCTGAAATAAAGATTTAATTTCACAAAATGGCTGTATTTCAAATGCCTGAATCAAGCCCCTGTATGTAGAGGGTGTATCTTACATGGTCTGAATCAGTGTAGGCCTGAATTAAATATTTTGTTGCCCAAAATGGCTGCATTTTGAATGGTTATATTTCAAATGCCTGAAACAAACCCCTGTATGTAGAGGGTGTATCTCACACACAGCCTAAACCAGTGTAGGCCTGAATTAAATAAATTTTTGCACAAAATGGCTTTATTTCAAATGCCTGAATTTCAAATGCCTGAATCAAACCCCTGTATGTAGAGCATGTATCTCACACTGTCTGAACCAGTGTAGGCCTGAATTCAACATTGGTGCACCAAATGGCTGTATTTCAAATCCCTGAATCAAACCCCTGTATCTAGAAGATGTATCTCACACGGCCTAAACCAGTGTAGGCCTATAAAGATTTTTTTGCACAAAATGGCTTTTTTTCAAATGCCTTAATCAAACCCCTGTATGTAGAGGGTGTATTGAACAGGGCCTGAATCAGTGTAGGCTTGACTTAAAGATTTCTTTTCACAAAATGACTGTATTTCAAATGCCTGAATCAAACCACTGTATGTAGAGGGTGTATCTCACACGTCTAAACCAGTGTAGGCCTAAATTAAAGCTTTATTTGCACAAAATGGCTGTATTTTAAATAGCTGTATTTCAAATGGCTGTATTTCAAATGCTTGAATCAAACCCCTGTATGTAGAGGGTGTATCTCACATGGTCTTAACCAGTGTAGGCCTGAATTAAATATTGGTGCACCAAATGGCTGTATTTCAAATGCCTGAAACATACCCCTGTATGTAGAGGGTTTATCTCACATGGGCTGGACCAGTGTAGGCCTGAATTAAATATTTATTTTCACAAAATGTGTGTATTTCAAATGCCTGAATCAAACTCCTGTATGTAGAGGGTGTATCTTACACGGACTGAACCAGTGTAGGCCTGAATTAAAGATTTCTTTGCCCAAAATGGCTGTATTTCAAATGCCTGAATCAAACCCCTTATGTTGAGGTTGTATCTCACACGGTCTGAATCAGTGTAGGCCTGAATTCAATATTGGTGCATCAACTGGCTGTATTTCAAATACATGAATTAGACCCCTGTATTTAGAAGGTGTATCTCTCATGGCCTGAACCAGGGTAGGCCTGAATTAAATATTTATCACAAAATGGCTGCATTTAATATGCCTAAATCAAATCCCTGTATGTTAAGGGTGTATCTCACAAGGCCTGAACCAGTGTATGCCTGATATAAAGATTTTTTTTCACAAATTTGCTGTATTTCAAATGTCTGAATCAAACGACTGTATTTAGATGGTGTATGTTACACTGCCTGTACCAGTGTAGGCCTGAATTAAAAAATGTTTTGCCAAAAATTGGCTATATTTCAAAGGCCTGAATCAAAGCCCTGTAGGCAGAGGGTGTATCTCACACGGTCTGAACAATTGTAGGCCTGAATTAAAGATTTCTATGCAAAAAATGGCTGTCTTTCAAATGCCTGAATCAAACCCCTGTATGTAGAGGGTGTATCTCACATGGCCTGAACCAGAATAGGCCTTTATTAAAAAAAAAAATTGCACAAAATTGCTGTATTTCAAATGGCTGTATTTCAAATGCCTAAATCAAACCCCTGTATGTAGAGGGTGTATCTCACACTGTCTGAACCAGTGTAGGCCTAAATTCAATATTGGTGCACCAAATGGCTATGTTTCAAATGCCTAAATAAAACCTCTGTATGTAGATGGTGTATCTCATACGGCCTGAAACAGTGTAAGCCTGAATTAAACATGTATTTTCAAAAAATGGCTGTATTTCAAATGCCTAAATCAAACCCATGTATTTAGAGGGTGTATCTCCCACGGCATGAACCAGTGTAGGCCTGAAATAAAGATTTCTTTGCCCAAAATGGCTGTGTTTCAAATGGCTGTATTTCAAATGCCTGAATCAAACTACTATTTGTAGAGGGTGTATCTCACATGGTCTGAATCAGTGTAGACCTGACTTAAAGATTTAATTTCACAAAATGGCAGTATTTCAAATGCCTGAATCAAACCCCTGTATGTAGAGGGTGAATCTCTCATGGCCTGAACCAGCGTAGGCCTGAATTAAAGATTTCTTTTCACAAATTTGCTGTATTTCAAATGCCTGAATCAAACCCCTGTATGTAGAGGATGTATCTCACACTGTCTGAACCAATGTAGGCCTGAATTAAAGATTTCTTTGCCCAAAATGGGTGTATTTCAAATGACTGTATTTCAAATGCCTGAATGAAACCCCTGTATGTAGAGGGTGTATCTCACAAGGCCTGAACAAGTGTAGGCCTGAATTAAAGATTTAATTGCCCAAAATGGCTGTATTTCAATTAACTAAGTTTTAAATGCTGTATTTCAAATGCCTGAATCAAACCCCTTTACGTAGAGGGTGTATCTCACACAGCCTGATCTAGTGTAGGCTTGAATTCAATATTGGTGCCCCAAATGGCTGTATTTCAAATGCCTGAATCAAACTCCTGTATGTAGAGGGTGTATCTCACATGGCCTGAACTAGTGTAGGACTTAATTCAATATTGGTGCACCAAACAGCTGCATTTTAAATGCCTGAATCAAACCCCTGTATTTAGAGAGTGTGTCCCACACTGTCTGAACCAGTGTAGGCCTGATTTATAGATTTCTTTTCACAAAATGGCTGTATTTCAAATGCCTGTATCAAACCCCTGTATGCAGAGGGCATATCTCATATGGCCTAAACCAGTGTAGGCCTAAATTAAATATTTATTTTCACAAAATGGCTGTATTTTAAATGCCTGAATAAAACCCCTGTATGTAGAGGGTGCATCTCACACTGGCTGAACCAGTGTAGGTGTCACCACCAGATATCTGAGAAGCTCTGACAGACGTTCTTCAGAACCTCTTGCTTGAGGTTCTTTTGTTTTGCTTTCGTTTTGTTATCTCGTTTCCCTCTCTCGGCTGTCATCTAGTTGCACTGATTGCTTCCCTTTAAATCCCCTCCCATACTGCATCACTTTGCGGTTTATACAACTTCCTGGATTGTGCACATGCTGGATGCTGCAACTGATGCTTCTACAGATAAGTCTGTTCCTTTATTTGTGTTTTCCTATTGGCTTGATCCTAGGTGACCCTGACTCCCTCTGTATTAAGTGTAGGGAGCCGGTGGTCGTTTCCCCTCACTATTATAGGGTGTTCAGGTGTCATACAGTCGAGGCACGAGGGCATGCAATTATCTGTCATAGAGATCTTTGCATGGGCTGAGAAGTCAGGGAGAGAGCTAGGGCTTTTACAGGGCTCACCCTTATGTTCCTTAGTTTGGGATCAAGTCAGTCGGATCTTTATTTGTTGTCTTCTAGTTTTCTACAACACCATCCGTGACATTATAAACCACTAAATCCATCTTAAGCATGAATCCCATTTCAGCCTTGATTGACCGCATGCAGGGTCTTTCACTGGAGGTAGCAGATCTCCGGAAAACTGTCTCTCAGTTTGAGCTGACTGTTTCTGCTTGCGTTCATGGAATTTGTTCTGAGCCTAAAATCTTGCTTCCGGATACATTCTCAGGGGGTAGTGAGAATTTTGTCCGTTTTAGAGAGGTTTGCAAACTCCATTTTTGCCTACTTCCCCATTCCTCTGGTGATGAGGAGCGGAGGATGGGATCATCATCTCGCTACTCAGGGATAACGCTCAGTCCTGGGCCTTTTTGCTGCCGGTGGGGGCACGGCCCCTCCGTTCAGTGGATGAAGTTTTTGTAGCCCTGGGTCAGATATATGATAATCCGGATTGTATTGCTCTGGCTGAATCTAGACTGCGTCTTTTATGCCAGGGTAAACAGTCCGCAGAGATATACTGTTCAGAATTTCGGAGTTGATAATTTCAGCAGCTGATGCTGGTTGGAATGATGCTGCACTCCGAAGTCAATTTTGCCATGGTCTTTCAGAGGTATTGAAAGATGCATTTGCCTTTCATGAGAGACCTACCTCCTTGGAGTCTGCCATGTCTCGGGCTGTTCGTATTGACAGGCATCTTAGAGAGAGAGGAGAGATCACTCCTTCCTGTCATACTCAGTCCAATGACAGTGGGGTGGTCTCATTCAGTGCGCAGGAGCCTCAGTCTCTCTCAATCCTCTCTGAGCAGGAGCCCATGCAGCTGGGTTTACTTGCCTCTGACAACAGAGGATTCAGCTCTCAGAGGAGGGTTTGTTTTTGTTGTGGAGGTATAAATCATTTGGCAAATGTTTGTCCCTCTAGAAGATTCAGGCAGTTTTTTGAGAGTAATAAAGAAACAAAAAGAAAAAATCTGTTGCTATTGGCAAGGTTGATGCGGAAATGTAAGGTTTTCCGTTTGCTTGTAGTTCCCGTTTTGTCCTACCTGCCAGGGTGGCGCTAGAGAGCAAGAACATTCTTTGTGAGATTTTTGTAGAAAGTGGAGCGGCTGTCAATCTCATAGATTATCAATTTGCTATAACACATGGTTTCCAGGTATGCTCTTTGGGAAAGGACATACCTGTTTTTGCTATTGATTCCGCTCCACTTTCTCAAAAATCGTTAAAAGGCATAGTTCACAATATCCATTTGATTGTGAGTGATGCTCATGTTGAGGATGTGTTGTGTTTCGTCTTAAGCGGGTTACCTTCTCCTCTAGTATTGGGGCTACCCTGGCTCACTAAACTTAACCCCACCATTGATTGGCAAGCGCAGCAAATAAATGGTTGGAGTGACTTTTGCAGAGAGAATTGCCTCTCGACATCTGTTTCAGAGGTTTCTACTAAGACTGTACCATCTTTTCCCTCTGAATTTTCGGATGTGTTTTCTGAGAGTGGTGTTCAGGAGCTGCCCCCTCACAGGGAGTACGATTGCCTTATTAATCTCATCCCAGGCGCCAAGCTGCCTAAATCTCGTTTGTACAATCTCTCCCAACCTGAAAGGGTCGCTATGCGTGCTTATATCTCTGAGAGCCACAGAAAGGGACACATACGACCCTCAAAGTCACCTGTTGCCGCTGTTTTTTTTTTTGTTTTTTTTAGAAAAAAGATGGTTCTTTAAGACCATGTCTGGATTTCAGGGAGCTGAACAGTATCACAGTTCATGACCCTTATCCGCTTCCTCTGATCCCAGACCTGTTTAACCAGATTGTTGGGGCTAAAGTTTTTTCCAAGTTGGATTTAAGAGGGGCATACAACCTGGTCAGGGTCAGAGAAGGAGACTAATGGAAGACGGCCTTCAATACCCATGAGGGCCATTTTAGGAATTTGGTTATGCCTTTTGGTTTGACGAATGCTCCACCCGTCTTTCAGCATTTTGTGAACAGCATTTTTTATCATTTAATGGGGAAATTTGTACTAGTGTCTCTAGATGACATTTAGATTTTTTCTCCTGATTTCAAAACTCATCAGGACCACCTACGTCAGGCTTTGCTCATTCTGCGGGAGAATAAATTGTATGCTAAACTGGAAAAAATGTGTGTTCTTCTAGTTTTCACATGGACCCCGAGAAGGTCCGCGCTGTGCTTGATTGGGAGCTTCCTGAGAATCAAAAGGCGCTGATGCACTTTTGGGGTTTTGCCAATTATTACAGTAAGTTCATTTTGAATTATTCTTCTGTTGTTAAGTATCTGTAAAGGATAAATCAAGGCAACTGGACGTACTGTAGATTTTCTTGAAAACGTTTCACTCGTTCTTCCAATGAGCTTTCTCAATTCTGAGTGATTGTACAAAAATTCTGGGAATAAATATATAACTGAATCCACATCTGGTAATTATACCCAGCATTGGGTCAAAGGTGTTGATCCCATTATCCTAATTGGAGTCAGTAGGTGATAAAGACTTCCCAGAAAAAGGTGTCAAGATAGCATTATACGGGAGATACCACCTTTTTCTGGGAAGTCTTTTCTCACCTACTGACTCAAATTAGGATAATGGAATCAACACCTTTGACCCAATGCTGGGTATAATTACCAGATGTGGATTCAGTTATATATTTATTCCCAGAATTTTTGTACAATCACTCAGAATTGAGAAAGCTCGTTGGAACAACGAGTGAAACGTTTTCAAGAAAAACTACAGTACGTCCAGTTGCCTTGATTTATTCTTTACAGATATATACCATGACCTGGATAAATGAGAACCTTCACAGACATTCTGTTGTTAAGCCACTCACTGATATGACTAGAAAGGGGGTAGATTTTTCCTCCTGGTCGGTAGAGGCGCATAAGGCCTTTTCTAGTATCAAGGAGAGTTTTGCTTCCATTCCCATCTTGGTACAACCTGATATCTCTCTGCCCTTCATAGTTGAGGTGGACGCTTCTGAGGTGGGTGTGGGTGCGGTCTTGTCTCAGGGTCTCTTTCCTGCCAAATGGCGACTGTGTGCCTTTTTCTCGAAGAAACTCTCCTCCGCAGAGAGAAATTACGATGTGGGAGATAGGGAGTTGTTGGCCATCAAGTTAGCTTTTGAGGAATGGTGCCATTGGCTAGAGGGAGCCAGACACCCTATTACCGGGTTTACCGACCATAAGAATCTGGCCTACTTGGAGTCAGCCAAGTGTCTGAACCCGAGACAGGCCAGATGGTCTTTGTTCTTTTCAAGGTTTAATTTTGTTGTCACGTTCCGCCCTGGGGTTAAGAATGTGAAGGCGGATGCCCTGTCGCGTTGTTTTCCGGGAGGGGGGAACTTTGAAGACCCAGGTCCCATTTTGGCTGAAGGGGTGGTTGTGTTTGCTCTTTATCCTGAATTGGAGGCAGAGGTTCAGGCAGCCCAGACAGAGGCTCCTGATCTTTGTCCTCCTGGGAGGTTGTTTGTGCCTCTCGCTTTACAACACAAGGTTTTTAAGGAGCACCACAATATTGTCCTTGCTGGGCACCCGGGGGGTAGAGCCACAGTGGATCTCATTGCTCGGAGATTCTGGTGGCCGGCTCTTCGTAAGACGGTTGAGGGTTTTGTGGCAGCCTGCGAGACCTGCGCTCGTGCCAAAGTCCCTCATTCACGGCCATCGGGTCCTCTCCTTCCATTACCCATGCTTTCCCGTCCTTGGACACATTTGTCCATGGATTTCATTACAGACCTGCCTCGTTCCTCGGGGAAGACTGTGATTCTGGTGGTGGTGGACCGTTTTAGCAAAATCGCGCATTTTGTTCCTTTTCCTGGGTTGCCCAATGCTAAAACACTGACACAGGCATTTATTGATCACATTGTCAAACTGCATGGTATTCTTTCAGACATAGTCTCTGATAGGTGCACGCAATTTGTTTCCAGATTCTGGAAGGCCTTCTGTTCTCGCTTGGGGGTTCGATTGTCATTTTCTTCTGCTTTCCACCCGCAGTTGAATGGCCAGACAGAGCGCGTCAATCAGAATTTGGAGACATATCTGCGCTGTTTTGTGGCGTAGAATCAGGAGGATTGGTGTTCTTTTCTCTCCCTTGCAGAGTTTGCTTTAAATAACCGTCGTCAGGAGTCCTCTGATAAGTCACCATTTTTTGGTGCATATGGGATTCATCTGCAGTTTGGGACATTCTCTAGAGAGGCGTCTTCTGGTTTACCTGATGAGGAGAGATTCTCCTCGTCGTTGTCATCTATTTGCCAAAAGATTCAGGATAATCTAAAGAGCATGAGTGTGAGATATAAGTGTGTGGCGGATAAGAGACCTGTGCCTGGTCCGGACCTGAATGTTGGTGATCTGGTGTGGTTGTCTACTAAGAATATCAAATTGAAGGTTCCCTCCTGGAAGTTGGGTCCTAAGTTTATTGGGCCTTACAAAATCTTGTTCGTCATCAATCCTGTTGCCTACCATCTTGATCTTCATCAGACTTGGAAGATCCATAATGTTTTTCCTAAGTCCCTACTAAAACCTTATGTCCAACCCACTGTACCCTCCTCTTTGCCTCCTCCTCCGAATGTGATTGATGGTAATCTTGAATTTCAGGTCTCTAGGATTGTGGATTCTCGTATTGTCAGCGGTTCTCTCCAGTATCTCGTTCATTGGGAGGGTTATGGTCCTAAGGAGATGATGTGGGTCCCAGTGACGGACATTAAGGCCACTCGTCTCATATAGGGCTTTCCATAGGTCCCACCTTGAGAAGGTGGGCTCTGAGTATCCGGAGTCCATTTGTATAAAGAGTGGTACTGTCACCGCCAGATATCTGAGAAGCTCTGACAAAAGTTCTTCAGAACCTCTTGCTTGAGGTTCTTTTGTTTTGCTTTCGTTTTGTCATCTCGTTTCCCTCTCTCGGCTGTCATCTAGTTGCACTGATTGCTTCCCTTTAAATCCCCTCCCATACTGCATCACTTTGCGGTTTATGCAACTTCCTGGATTGTGCACATGCTGGATGCTGCAACTGATGCTTCTACAGAAAAGTCTGCTCCTTTATTTGTGTTTTCCTGTTGGCTTGATCCTAGGTGACCCTGATTCCCTCCGTATTAAGTGTAGGGAGCCGGTGGTCGTGTCCCCTCACTATTATAGGGTGTTCAGGTGTCATACAGTCGAGGCACGACAGAATGCAATTATCTATCATAGAGATCTTTGCATGGGCTGAGAAGTCAGGGAGAGAGCTAGGTCTTTTACAGGGCTCACCCTTATGTTCCTTAGTATGGGATCAAGTCAGTCGGATCTTTATTTGTTGTCTTCTAGTTTTCTGCAACACCATCCGTGACAGTAGGCCTAAATTAAAGATTTATTTGCCCAAAATGGCTATATTCAAATGTCTGTATTTCAAATGCCTGAATCAAATCCCTGTATGTAGAGGGCATATCTCACACGGCCTGAACCAGTGTATGCCTGAATTAAAGATTGATGCACCAAATGGCTGTATTTCAAATGCCTAAATCAAACCTCTGTTTGTAGATGGTGTATCTCACACTGTCTGAACCAGTGTCGGCCTGAATTAAAGATTTCTTTGCCCAAAATGGCTGTATTTCAAATGACTGTATTTAAAATGCCTGAATCAAACCCCAGTATGTAGAGGGTGTTTCTCACACTGTCTGAACCAGTGTAGGCCTGAATTAAATATTTATTTTTACAAAATGGCTGTATTTCTAATGCCTAAATCAAATTCCTGCATGTAGAGTAGTGATGAGCGGCAGGTGCCATATTCGATTTTGACGAAATTCGCAAATATTCGATAGAATATTCGTTATATATTCATTGAAATGTAATATTCGTCATTATTCTAGTTATTGCGATTAATATGCGATTTAAATAATCGCATATTGCGATTTTTACTTAAAGGCTACTCTCCTATTGAAATAGCAATGCGATTAATTCAAGTTATAATAATCGACTTTCGATTTCAACTTAGTACTGCTATATTCCATATTCGTTAATTCTAGCCTAATATGGAATATAGCAGTGCTAAGGTGAAATCGCAATTCAATTAATTCAAGTTATAATAATCGAATTGCGATTTCAACTTGGACCTGGTTTACTATGGTTAGCTTGGTAGAATTAGCGAATATGACGAAGGTATTAGTCATATTCCACAAAACGAATATAACAAAGTATTCGTCATAGTCCACAAAACGAAGATAACGAATGTATTCGTTATATTCCACAAAACAAAGATAACGAAGTATTCTGCATCTTAGTTTTAGCTACCTATTCATCAACTTCGCTAATTCTAGCAATCATATAGGAAAGTTGACTATAGAGACAGCTAAGTTTAATTCGCTATGCGATTATATTACTTTGCTTTTTTTTATAAATAGAATAATTATAATAATTATCAGGTATTATAATTATTCTATTTATTGGAAAAAAAAAGTTATATAATTGCATAGCGAATTAAACTTAGCTGTCTCTATAGTAAACTTTCCTATATGATTGCTAGAATTAGCGAAGTTGACGAATAGGTAGCTAATACTTCGTTATCTTCGGTTTGTGGAATATAATGAATATATTCATTTTATTCGCTAATTCTACCAAGCCAACCATAGTAAACCAGGTCCAAGTTGAAATCGCAATGAGATTAATATAACTCGAAGTAATCGCATGGCGATTTCAACTTAGCACTGCTATATTCCATGCTCATGGAGCGTCCCCATCACCATGGGAACGTCTCTATATACTAGAATGTACTGTCGGATTTCAGAATTACGTTGAAATCGCAATTCGATTATTTCAAGTTATAATTATCGAATTGTGATTTCAACTTAACACTGCTATATTCCATATTCGTTAATTCTAGGCTAATATGGAATATAGCAGTGCTAAGTTAAAATCGCCATGCGATTACTTCGAGTTATATTAATCGCATTGCGATTTCAACTTGGACCTGGTTTACTATGGTTTGCTTGGTAGAATTAGCGAATATGACGAATATATTCGTTATATTCCACAAAACGAAGATAACGAAGTATTCTGCATCTTCGCCTTAGCTACCTATTTGTCAACTTCGCTAATTCTAGCAATCATATAGAAAAGTTTACTATAGAGACAGCTAAGTTTAATTCGCTATGCGATTATATTACTTTGCTTTTTTTAAAAATAAATAGAATAATTATAATACTTGATAATTATTATAATTGCTTTTTTTTATAAATAGAATAATTATAATAATTATCAGGTATTATAATTATTCTATTTATTTGAAAAAAAAAGTAATATAATCACATAGCGAATTAAACTTAGCTGTCTCTATAGTCAACTTTCCTATATGATTGCTAGAATTATCGAAGTTGATGAATAGGTAGTTAAAACGAAGATGCAGAATACTTAGTTATCTTCGTTTTGTGGAATATGACGAATACATTCGTTATCTTCGTTTTGTGGATATGACGAATACTTTGTTATATTCGTTTTGTGGAATATGACGAATACAATCGTCATATTCGCCAATTCTACCAAGCCAACCATAGTAAACCAGGTCCAAGTTGAAATCGCAATTTCGATTATTATAACTTGAATTAATCGAATTGCGATTTCAGCTTAGCACTGCTATATTCCATATTAGGCTAGAATTAATGAATATGGAATATAGCATTACTAAGTTGAAATCGCCATGCGATTACTTCGAGTTATGTTAATCGCATTGCAATTACAACTTAGCACTTCTATATTCCATATTGGACTAGAATTAACGAATATGTAATATAGCAGTGTTAACTTGAAATCGCAATTCGATTATTATAACTTGAAATAATCGCATTGCGATTTCAACGCAATTCTCAAATCCAACAGTACATTCTAGTATATGAAGACGTTCCCATGGTGATAAGGACGCTCCATGAGCACGGAAGTCTGCAGAAGCGGAAACAGGCACTGACTGGAGCAGCCAGGAATCCAAAGGACAGGTAAGAACAACTTTAGGGAAGTGGGAATGAAAAAAATATAACAATAAAAAAAAAAAAAAAGAATATTCAAAATATCGAATTTATAGCACTATATTCGAAATATTCGCGAATTAGCGAAGTGCCGATATTCGAAAAAAAAAGAATATTCGAATATTCGAGCTCAACACTAATGTAGAGGGTGTATTTCACATGGCCTGAACTAATGTTGGCCTGAATTAAAGATTTCTTTACACAAAATGGCTGTCTTTCAAATGCTTGAATCAAATCACTCTATGTAGAGGGTGTATCTCACCCGGACTGAACCAGTGTAGGTCTGAATGAAAAATGTCTTTGCACAAAATGGCTGTATTTCAAATGGCTGTATTTCAAATGCCTGAATCAAACCTTTGTATGTAGAGGGTGTATCTAACACTATCTGAACAATTGGAGACCTGAATTCAATATTGGTGCACCAAATGGCTGCATTTCAAATGTCTGAATCAAACCCCTGTATGTAGAGGGTGTATCTCACACGACCTGAATCAGTGTACGCCTGTTTTAAAGATTTCTTTTCACAAAATGGCTGTATTTCAAATGCCTGAATCAAACCCCTGTGTGTAGAGGGTGTATCTCACACAGCCTGAACCAGTGTAGACCTGAATCAAAGATTTCTTTTCACAAAATGGCTGGATTTCAAATGCCTGAATCAAACCCCTGTATGTAGAGGGCGTATCTCACACGGCCTGAACCAGTAGAGTCCTGAATTAAAGATTTATTTTCACAAAATGGCTGTATTTCAAATGCCTGAATCAAACCACTGTATGTAGAGGGTGTATCTCAGACGGCCTGAACCAGTGTTGGCCTGAATTAAATATTTCATTTAACAAAAAAGCCATATTTAAAATCCCTGACTCAAACCCCTGTATGTAGAGTGTGTATCTCACACAGCCTAAACCAGTATAGGCCTGAATTAAAGATTTATTTTCACAAAATGGCTGTATTTAAAATGCCTGAATCAAACCCCTCTATGTAGAGGGTGTTTCTCACATGGACTGAACCAGTGTAGGTCTGAATGAAAAATGTATTTGCACAAAATGACTGTATTTCAAATGGCTGTATTTCAAATTCCTGAATCAAACCTCTGTATGTAGAGGGTGTATCTTACACTGTCTGAACTATTGTAGGTCTGAATTCAATATTGGTGCACCAAATGGCTGTATTTCAAATGCCTGAATCAAACCCCTGTATGTAGAGGGTGTATCTCACACGGCCTGAACCAGTGTAGGCCTGAATTCAATATTGGTGCATCAAATTCCTGTATTTTAAATGCCTGAATCAAACCCAGGTATGTAGAGGGTTTATCTCACACTTTCTGAACCAGTGTCTGCCTGAATTAAAGATTTCTTTGCCCAAAATGGCTGTATTTCAAATGCCTGTATTTCAAATGCCTGAATCAAACCCCTGTATATAGAGGGCATATCTCACACGGAATGAACGAGTGTAGGCCTGAATTAAAGATTTTTTTTTTTACAAAATGGCTGTATTTGAAGTGCCTGAATCAAACTCCTTTATGTAGAGGGCATATCTCACACGGCCTGAACCAGTGTAAACCTGGATTAAAGATTTCTATGCACAAAATGGCGATATTTTAAATGCCTGAATCAAACCCCTGTATGTAGAGGGTGTATCTCACACGGTCTGAACTAGTGTAGGCCTGAATTAAATATTTATTTGCCCAAAATGGCTGTATTTCAAATGTCTGAATCAAACCCCTGTATATAGAGGGTGTATCTTACACGGTCTGAACTAGTGTAGGCCTGAATCAAAGATTTCTTTTCACAAAATGGCTGGATTTCAAATGCCTGAATCAAACCCCTGTATGTAGAGGGCGTATCTCACACGGCCTGAACCAGTAGAGTCCTGAATTAAAGATTTCTTTTCACAAAATGGCTGTATTTCAAATGCCTGAATCAAACCACTGTATGTAGAGGGTGTATCTCAGACGGCCTGAACCAGTGTTCTTTGCCCAAAATGGCTGCATTTAATGTTGAGTGCGAATATTCGAATAGTGAATATTCTTTGCGAATATCGTAACTTAGAGAATTTGGGAAGATGTCGAATATTTGACTTTATCTATATTCGTTTCCTCTGAAGCTAAATCATATCATAGAAAGATAATTTATTAGGCCCAATGCATTTTGAAGAACTCAAATATTATAAATTTTGTTTCAGAAAATGTAATTTAATAAAACCTCCCTATTTCTTTTTTTCCATCACTGTTGTTCACAAAAATAATTGCTATTAAATAAGCCTATTAATCGCATCACACCTGACAACTGTTGTGTTGGATATTCGAATTTGACGAAGATAGTGCTATATTCGACAATTATTAATATGGCCCTATATTTTCATATTTGTAAATTCTAAACATTGAAGTTCCTTTAACATCCTGATTATTTTACTACATTACTCAAATCCTTTTTACAACTAGAATCAAGCGCATTGTAAATATTTTTTTGCAGATATAAAAATGGAATTATCCTAATTTGTTTTCCATATTTAAGAATTATAAAGTATAAGATATTAAAAGTTATCCCTAAGTATGCGCTTAAATATAATAGCATGATGGCAAATTGGCAATCTCAGACCCATTCCAAATCCGTATTTTTCGAATATAGTGCTATATTCGTGATTTACGAATATAGCACTATATTTGAAATATTCTGATTATTTCATCAGTCAAGCATTACTATGCTTATTAGTTAAAGCTTGTGTCCGATCCACTCACATATTGTAAAGACGATTTTTCGCAAAGGCTAAGTAATGTTCCATGACAAGCAACCGTGCCGAGAATTTGCTTGACATGTCAAAAGCGTTTAGTATCCTTATTCATAATTTAAACACTTTCAATATATTGTATGCGAAAATTTGCTGCTATTACATTCGTCAAAAATATTTTAGTGTAATTGTTAGCCCTTCTGAACTACTGGCAGCTGCTTATTGCTTAAAGCTTGTGTGCTATCCGATCTACTTGCATATTGTAAAGACGATTTTTTCACACAGGCTAAGTCATGTTCCATGATAATCAACCGTGCCAAGACTTCACCAGACATGTCAAAAACCGTTCAGTATCCATACTGATTCAATTTTAACACCAATCCAAAAATTTGCTGCCATTACAGTCGCAAAAAAACTTTTGTGTTATGGTTTTCCCGCCTAAACTACTGTTAGCGAGTATTTCACATATAGCGTATATTGAGAGAATAATCGGCACTTAAATATTACCAGACATCCAATCGTGTACCTACTGAGTGACCCTTGAAATACCATTGCATGTAGTCTATTTTAAAACGGTTCCTGTAATGCGATAAATCGATCACTAAACATTTGCAGAGATCAATTCGTATAAGGGCATTAGTCTATTGAGTCTGCTTCGGCGAATAGTATAATATTGCAAATTATTCGTAAACCGAATATAAAAAAATAATAATCTTGTATTCCATGTGAGGTGATTGCTAACCCCTCCCTAGTCTTGCTTATAACCAATGAGAAGGCATTGTCACAGCTTAGCAACATCCCTAGCAACCAATCAGAAAGTAGTCTACCTCTCACTATATAAATCGAGGCACTCTCCGGCATCCATTTTGTGGGTTTAGTTTTTGGAGAGATAGGAGCTTGTGGTTGTGTGCTGTACGTTTCTATTGTTCCAGAAATTCGAATTTAAACTCTTATTTAGCTATTTAGTGTTAGGTAGTGATTAGGGAATAGCTTTTAGGGTCTGAAGTCTCGAACAAGATTAACTGCTGACAGCCCGTGTAATGCCAGCCACAGGGCTGACGGCTTTGAAGATATCCGCTGACACTTGCCTGTCTTCAACTGAACCAACGGTGTGTACCTCATTCTCTCTAATGCTTCCATGGAACTACTCCTTGACAAGGGAGCCTGGTGCACCATAGGTGAGATGTCTGAACCATACAAGGCCATGGAACTGATGGTCGGGTGCGACCACCCAGTGCACACCTGGGGACCCGCCACCTTCTTCAGCAAGATGTGGGAGACTTGACTCCCCTGGCAGGGCACACCAGCCCCTTGCCGGGTGAAATGGGGACTCGACAAGCCCAGCCGCTGGAACTTCGGGTCGGGTGCACCTACCGGGTGCACCCTCCTTCACGGTCCGCTCTTTCTCAAAACAACACCGTCCGGCCCTTCTCTTTGCCAGCGGGAGGAGTGGGGGGCTCCTCCCTGATCCCCTGGAACTGATGGTCGGGTGCGACCACCCAGTGCACCCCTGGGGACCCGTCACCTTCTTCCGCAAGGTGTGGGAGACTTGAATCCCCTGGCAGGGCACACTAGCCCCTTGCCGGGTGAAATAGGGACTCAACAAGCCCAGCCGCTGGAACTTTGGGTCGGGTGCACCTACCGGGTGCACCCTCCTTCAAGGTCTGCTCTTTCTCAAAACAACACCGTCCGGCCCTTCTCTTTGCCAGCGGGAAGAGTAGGGGCTCTTCCCCGATCCCCTGGAACTGATGGTCGGGAAAAAAATCCAGATCCGTTCTCATAACTGGTCCTCTCGCTCAAACCAACGTACCTTCTCTGCCAGCGGGACGGGTGGGGGAATCCTGCCCAGGCCCGTGAACAGCTGGTGGGATGCGCCCACCAGGCTCACCCCCCAAGGCCTCTCTCCCTTCTTCCGGGAGGTGTTGGAAAGGGGGCCCCCCTTGCGTGTCACACCACCCCTGTGACCGAGGTGTGGCGCGCCGGCCTGCCCAGCCCCTGGAACTGCTGGTCGGAACTGCTGGTCGGATAAAAAATCCTGATTCGTTCTCATAGCAGTCCTCTCGCTCAAACCGGCAGATTCTACCTTCTCTGCCGGCAGGAGGAGTGAGGAACTCCTGCCCAGGCCCCTGAACTGCTTGGTGGGATGCGCCCACCCAGTTCTCTCCCCAGGGCCTCTCTACCTTCTTCCGGGAGGTGTTGGAAAGGGGGCCCCCCTCGCGTGTCACACCACCCCTGTGACCGAGGTGTGGCGCACCGGCCTGCCCAGCCCCTGGAACTGCTGGTCAAATAAAAAATCCTGATTCGTTCTCATAGCGGTCCTCTTGCTCAAACCGACAGATTTTACCTTCTCTGCCGGCGGGAGGAGTGAGGAACTCCTGCCCAGGCCCCTGAACTGCTTGGTGGGATGCGCCCACCCAGTTCTCTCCCCAGGGCCTCTCTACCTTCTTCCGGGAGGTGTTGGAAAGGGGGCCCCCCTTGCGTGTCACGCCACCCCTGTGACCGAGGTGTGGCCTGCCGGCCTGCCCAGGCTCTGGAACTGCTGGTTGGATAAAATATCCAAATCCGTTCTCATAGCTGGTTCTCTTTCTCAAAACGGCACCCCTCATGGAAGCTCCACCCAGGGTCAAAGTAAGACTATGTTACCTGATTACACTTCCATAAGCCTGGGCACATTTTTCACAAAGTCCCCCTCCTACATGGAAGTTCCACATGGCGGCTTCCCTTGGAGCTAGGAGGCCAAGACTTGCAGGGCTTGTAGAGGGGGACTTGGGATCCGAGAGGAGACCTCCAGCTTGCATGTACCACCTTCCCTCCGAAAATGGCAGAGGGTCAAAGTCAGAAATTCTTACCCACCTATAGTGCTCCTTTCCTGGGTAGAAATTTCCAAAATTCCCCCCTTCAGTGGAAGTCCCCCCTCCAGCGGGCCCCGCGGGGCTCTGAAGTTCTGGAACTGATGGTGGGATGCAAACACCCTGCCCACCCCCCAGGGTCTCTCTACCTTCTTCCGGGAGGTGCTGGAAAGGAGGCCCCCCTCGCGTGTTACACCACCCCTGTGACTGAGGTGTGGCGTGCCGGCCTGCCCAGGCCCTGGAACTGCTGGTCAGATAAAAAATCCAGATTCGTTCTCATAGCGGTCCTCTCGCTCAAAAAGGCACCTCTCATGGAAGTTCCACCCAGGGTCAAAGTCAGATTATGTTACCCGATTACACTTCCATAAGCCTGGGTACATTTTTCGCAAAGTCCCCCTCCTCCATGGAATTCCACCCAGCGGATTCCCTTGTAGCTAGGAAGCCCAGACTTGCAGGGCTCGTAGAGGGGGATTTGGGCTCCAAGAGGAGACCTCCAGCTTTCCTGTGCCACCTTCCCTCCGGAAATGACAGAGGGTCAAAGTCGGACTATGTTACCCGCCTATAGTGCTCCTTTCCTGGGTAGAAATTTCCAAAATTCCCCCCTTCAGTGGAAGTTCACCATTCAGCGGGCCCCGCGGGGCTCTGGAATTCTGGAACTGATGGTGGGATGCAAACACCCTGCCCACCCCCCAGGGTCTCTCTACCTTCTTCTGGGAGGTGTTAGAAAGGGGGCCCCCCTTGCGTGTCACGCCACCCCTGTGACCGAGGTGTGGCGCGCCGGCCTGCCCAGGCTCTGGAACTGCTGGTCGGATAAAAAATCCAGATTCATTCTCATAGCGGTCCTCCCGCTAAAAACGGCACCTCTTAAAGAAGTTCCACCCAGGGTCAAAGTCAGACTATGTTACCCGATTACACTTCCATAAGCCTGGGCACATTTTTCGCAAAGTCCCCCTCCTACATGGAAGTTCCACACAGCGGCTTCCCTTGGAGCTAGGAGGCCCAGACTTGCAGGGCTTGTCGAGGGGGACTTGGGATCCAAGAGGAGACCTCCGGCTTGTCTGCACCCCTTCTTTCGGAAATGGCAG